>NW_024609837.1:42100744-42277642 GCF_016920785.2 Ixodes scapularis
TTTGCGTAATTACCGTGTCTTGCTATTTTCCCGTATCACCGTTTGGCGATATTCGTCGGTTAAAATATGGTTGTATTATATATTCACATACATTGATTTCATTTGAGGTTTAATTATCTGTATTACAATTTTGATAGCTTTGCGATTCTAACAGCGTAACTATGTAACAACGAAGCTTTGCGCTTTCACCAAAGCAAAAGAGTTGTTCCATTTTTCCCAAGAAGCACGCAATGCAATCCGTCAGGCATATTCGTGCGGCGGACGACATCTTCTCTGAGAAACGAGGAAATACCTTCCACGAGACTTTCGAGAGCCAGCTGTTGCTTAAGGTCACCGAAGTGTGACTGTTTGCAACAATAAACGCTTCGATAACACTTGTGTTTTGTGTCTTACCCTAGAACAACAAGGTGGAAAGTAACGCCGCGAAAGGAACGCGAATTACTTTTTGTGGTAACGGTCACTTACTTGTACGGAAGGGTAATTGTAACTGTAATTAGTTACAATTTAGCCTCGTATAATTGTAAATGGAGTTCCTTACGCTGCTTTTTAGTAACGTGTACAAGTCTGTATACATGTGCGATACAGGGCAACCCAAGCAGTTGGAGAAGAGAAGGAACTCTCTTCTTACGGGGACCTTCTTTTGTCTGTCCCAGAGGTCGCTCTTTTCTACCTTTCGGAGATTAGCCCGACACTTAAAATTCGTACAAAGGCAGCTTCCGACTCCCCTCCAAATGCATCGTGCAAGAGAAACTCCCCAGGCACTGGGGAGATTTAGGGAAAGAGTTTTCCCTGGAACTCCCCAGGCACTGGGGTGCTGTAGGGAAAGAATTTTCCACGGAACTCCCCAGACACTAGGGAGTTTTAGGGAAAGCGTTTTCGCGCATCCGATACATAGGCCCTTAGGTACGAACCGCTGAAGCGTTACCGGAGAAAACTCGCACGTGCGCAGTTCGTACCGGACGGCACGTCTTCCCGTATCGGACGTGCAAAAACGGTTCCCTAAAGCTCCCAACTTTCTGCAGACCGGTTCGAAGCGTATACGTACGTATAAAGCAATCATTCTTCCAAGCTGGCTGATGCCCGTACGCGGATGAATCTTTCATCGTGTCTGAAGAGAAACTCCGTGTCTCTTGTACGAGGTATGAGCTTGTGTGAGAGCGGCACTATAAAGTCACGTGCCTCCCTCCGACGTGCTGATTGGCTCTCTGAAAGCGTAGCCTTCGCCGTGTACCAAGTCACGGTGAGACGGAGACATATAGCTGCTGTATTTTATCTCCCTCTCGAACGATCAATTTTCGCAGTCAGTTTAGTTTAGATCGTTTTTCTTTTCCTCTTTTCACCAACTTTTTGGGTATCTTTTTTTTTTTTTTTTTTGAGAAAGAGGCAAAAGGTTTGGGATCGCTGAGCCCAGCTGAATAGCGGACTCGCCTTCGCGCTCAATTTAGCTCGAGCATAGCGGGATCGCTTTCAAGCAGAAGCCGTTTTACGGAGCTTGCGTCACCGTAACGCCTGAGGGTTCGGCGAGATCGAAACGCGCCGTTCCCTCGGCGCCACTTCACCGGAACAAGTCCGTGACCCGAGCAGATCAACGAAGCACGCGTATACACCTGACTGCGAACGGCGGAATTCCGCGCATGAACTAATTATGCGGGGTGTTCCTCCTTAGGAGGAACCAGCATTTAAACATAAAAAGGGGGGGAACTTGCGTGAGGGTTTTCTTCAGTCTGAGGCTAAGTTGGCGGCCATGGGTGGCCGCTATAAAAGAGGCAACATTACGGGGTTATAGCCAGCTAAAATAAATAAGATGTTTCAATTGCATTTTGGGGCGTAATTGAGTCCAAAGATCGACGCTCGACCTCATAATAGCCTATAGTCAATGGCTGAGTGAGAACGGCAAAACGTGTACTTTACACGCCAGGCCTCCAGCACGGTTTTTCTGGAGCACAACTGAAAGCCCCGCTGCCTTCGGTTGTGCTTCGGCTGCGCGCTCAAAATGTACGAGACGCCGAAGTGGCGTCGGAGGTAGAAAGCTCAAGGTAGAGGCGGGACAACGGAAGCTCCTCCCAACCGTTCTCACCCTGTCGCTGAATACACCTATGACGCGAAGATTGGCTAACAAAAATTGTACCATGCGAGCTACGGGGCAAAAAATGTCATCGTTGTACGCGGCTTCAAAACCTAAACCCCTAAACAAACCGGCGAGACGCGCCCGTGACGCTGCAATTTCTCCGCTCTCTGCGATTGCGGTGCAGTCATCCCGCCATTTGGGACACGGTCACGTGGGTTTCGAAGCCGGTGCAGTGCTGAGGGATCAACATCGCGGGCGCTTTTGGATACGTTATAGTTTTGGTATGAACCGTGTACAGAGATGACATTCATCGCCCCATAGTGCCCATTATTATGAATGTTGCAATGAAACTTTAACTTGAAAAGTGGGCTATAATAAGTACATCGTCGACTTTCCCACTATATTATGTCCAAAGAAAAAATACAAGCTGAAAAGAAGGTAAATGAAAAATATGAAGCTCTTTCGTCAATGAGCTAACTAATTATCCAATCTCGCCCCTTTTCCGACGCCCGCCCCCCCCCCCCCCAAACTCAGCCCCAGGACTAAGAAAAACCCTATTAAAAGCGGACAATGTTCATGTGACATCCCATGACTCCATAACCATGACGTGACACGATAACGTAACGTGGCACCATGACCAAACGTGGCACTATTAGACTCTCGCAAAACTTGGCGAAGAAATATTTGTCCCACATTTAACGAAAACATGTTTGAAGCACATGCTTCAAACATTGAAGCATGCATGCCAATTCTGCCATCCCGTGTGCAGCGAACGCCATGTCTTCCGTAGGGTGTATGAGTATAGCTCCTGCAGAACGGCAAACGGAAGACGCCGAAACCGCATGGACCACCCGGCCCTGTGACTGCGCTTTTGAACGAGCCTGAAAACACGCCGAGTTTATAGCGGTACACCGCCTCTACAAAGTTCCTCGAACAGATTGCCTCCTGTATATGCATACCATCCCCGCCAAAAATATACGCCACGCCAGCAAAAGAAAACGAAAGCCCGCGTTCATTTGTCCCAATTTTTTTTTTAGACCCAACTTCCTCGATTGCGAGATGAAACGGACAGCCAGAGAACATCTCGAGTTTTTAAAGAAGTTTCGCGCTTATGAGGAAAGGTTCGAGGAAAACGGCAAGCGTGCTTGTGCTTGCCCATCCCCCCGCTGCCTGCCCTTCCTAAAACGGTCGTGTGAGTTTTAAGCGGGGCTCGAATAATTAGGGTGTGTAAAAATGAAAGTTCAGGAAATAGAGCTATAACGGCAGTCTTTGGTGGTCTCGAGATTTAAGTAAAAAAATATACAACGCGCCTAAATTGTTAAATTGTCTACGCGAGGAACACGAAGGTACGAGGAGGACTGATGGAACGATGTTCTTGATTTTTTTTGTTTTCTACGCTCATCGAGTTTTGGGGTATTCTTAATTTTCTCGCTTGGTCTCGTAGCTCCTATCTTAAATAGACGTCGTATACTGAAAATATTTTTGGTTTATTTGCGTTCATTCTTACACAGAGATCTAATTAATTGCAACCAACGTGCTTCCCCTTCTACTCATTTTAATTACGTATTTTCTTTATTGCCTTATATGAATATAATAGAGATGAACAAAATAGTGTTACATGGCTCGTAGAACATGTTGTGTATAGTAAACAATTAAATAGAACAGCGCGAAGAAAACAACAACGCCAGGACGGGGTAGTGCGAGCACCTCAAAAGGTGCCCACACTCCACAAGGCAACGTTCGAGACAGGGACGCACAGAGCATTGGGGCTCGCGGTGTAACTTTGGCTTCGATCGGACCTGAGGTGGAATGATGTAAAGTGATGTCTCGTTAATATGGACGCCTCCGTTCCCCCAAAAATCGTCCATAATGTGAGTTGTCCACATTAACAAGACTAAAATGCTCGCATTTTCCCAGTTAGTCGCCGAAACTGGTGTTTATATAGCCATATGGTGTTCATGGCCATATGGACACCATATGGCCATTTTAACGGGGTCCATATTAACGAGACATGATTGCATAGATTTCTTTCAGTTTTTATTTTCCTTTTGTATTTTTTTAATGGCACTTCCTGTTAGAAAATGTTCGGATGGCAAATGACAGTGAAGATGTCCTATATGTAGGATTCCTCTTTATCCCTTCTTTGTCTTGTTGTTTTTATGTGTTTTAAGGAAGGCGAATACGAGAGTAAGTCGTGAGTCACCATTTTGTCTGTGTCCCTCTTCTACTATCTTCTACTTGTCCTTGTGTTTTTGTTGCGCTGTTTTAATTATTTGTTTACTATGCACCACTGACTAGAACACCTTCAAACAGATTACGTGTTAACACGTCCATCGGTAATTAGTATACATTAATTAATTTTCTCGAGTAACTGCTACACAAATTGCAAATTATTTTCGAATTTTAGTGGTAGGTTTGCTTCTCAACAAACATTCCTGCACAAAAAATGATAAGACGTTGGACAATTAGCTCATATATACAAAGAGGGGGAAGCACGTGACCCAGGCAAGAAAAAGGGGGGGGGGGGGGGGGGTTGGAGGGTCAGAAACTCTCTAAATTTTTCACCAGCTCCCCACTCCAAAAACCCTCCTATGAGGCGTGGGGATCTGAGAGACATGTCGCAAGTCAGGCCGAGTTATTGCGTGATGAGCGTCGAAGACGCGTTTTTTTGTGTTCCGAAACTCAAGGAAACTTGACGCATATGAAGAAAGGGCGTGTCACCGCTTCTCCCCAACGTAGGAACCCTCACCGACTACAGGAGGTGTACACACTGCATATTCATATCGCTAGTGTCTTCATGAGTGACATATCATGTTTAAGCAAATGTCCTTAAAAAAAAAAAAATTTTTTTATTTTGCCGTGGAAAGCATGGTTTTAAGCGCGGCCTCTTAACCACTACGCAACTGATAGAAACGACACATGACAGTCTTAAGTTACTGAACCGACAGGGTCAAGTTTACGTTATCTCCATTGACTACTCGAAAGCGTTCCACCGGGTGTCTCATCCAAAACGTCTGTTACAACTTGCGCGCATCCTAAATAGCCCAAAGATCACCTCTTGGCTTGAAGATTACTTAACTGCTCGTCGTTTCTTCTTCTCGCTGAGTGGAGCTTGTTCTGATCCAACATATGCGGTGTCAGGTGTGCCCCAAGGCTCCGTCTTGGAGCCACTTTCATTTTTGATCTTTATTAATGACGTTGAAAGGTTCCTTGGCGTTGGCATGCGTTTTTATGCCGTCGATTGCATCTTGTTTAAAGAAGTTAGAAACGCTTACGATCGACTATTACATAAACGCGCTCTGGAAAGGCTGTCTGAATGGTGCACGACTTGGCAATTGCAGGTCTATCTTAGAAAGTGTGTGCAAATGACGTTCTCTGGGGAACTTTCACCACTCAGTTTCTCCTATCATACTGATAACAACCCTTTGCAAAACGTGTCTACGTACAAATATTTAGGTGTGATCTCTTCGGCTGATTTGAAATGGAATCTACAGGCTGATTGTTTTGTTCGTAAAACATAGGGTAAACTTTGGAACTTGAAGCGCAATCTAAAGCACTCCTCGTTTAAGACAAAGCACACTGTATGCAAAAACCCACGGTAGGCCTGTGTCCTTGAATATTCTTCTCAGGTTTGGGACCCTTGTGCAGTATTGAACATCAAGAAAAAAGAAAAAGTGCAGCGATGCGTTTTTCGATTCATATACAACCAGCATAAAAGAAACGAATCTGTTTCGCCACTCTATAGAAATGATAAGATTGAGTTTTTATCCACTCTGTGCCGCAGAGCGAGGCTCAAATACTTATACTCTTGCTAAGGGGTGATTTTAAAATGGACAATTCACGGTATTAACTCCCCGAGTGGTTCATGTTGTTTGTGAACTGCATAACAGGGGTTTGGTTCTGTACCTTTGTCATAGCAATTCTTCCAAATTTCCTTTTTTCCCCCGAAATATTGAGGACTGAAATAGACTCAGTCAAGAGCATGGTAATTTGTAATCAGCTGAGATATTTTTAATTGTACCGGAGAGTTGTTCGTGAAAAGTCCTTGCATTTCCGTTCCTAGTGTACTGCTTTGTTTTTGTTTTTTTTGTTGTTTTTCCATTTCCAAGCATTTTCTTGATGAGTTCCTTACATGTACCTATGTAAACTTTCTTGTGCATTAACTAGCTTGTAGCCCTTCCTGCCACAACCTCGAAAAGTAGGTTAGCAGTATGTATAAATAAATATTAATAAAAATAAATTCTCTTTGAAAGGAGACAACAAAATGCAGCACATGCTCTGAAGTTCGTTTGGTGCTCCAGTAGTTTGTTTCTGCTGTGCTCGAAGAATCGCGGGCTAAATGGCAACGCAAAGGTGACCTCCTTGCGTTGCCTTTCCTCCTAATATACAAAACACCTCCAACGTTTTTACATAAAAAATATTTAAACAAGCAGTGTTGTGAAGTACTTTTGGTACGTGGTACTTAAAGTACCACTTAAAGTATGTTGAGGAAACTTGCACTTTACTTGAAGTACATTCTCTGAGCATCTACTTTTAGTTTATTAAAAAAATTCGTGGTACTTTCGCAGGAAAGTACAACTCCCGACTTCAAAATGCAATCCCAAGATTTGAAAGAAAAGATCGCGTATCGTCATGTGAGAACGCACTGTCATCTTTTGAGACGCCATTTGGTCATTTCTCTAAGTGAAGTAATGGCGGCTATAAGACCGTTACAAATAAGTGCCTTGTTAGTTGATTGTGTTAAATAGTTTGTCATCGAGAGTAAAGCATCTATTCACTGGCGACTTTACTTTCTACAATATTTGCGCCATTTCCGAAAAATAAAAAAACCCTGATACGCCTCTGTTTACACCTAAAGCAATGCATAAAAAAAAAAAAAAAAACTGCACACAGGATGAATGGGCATCATGAAAAGTTGTTAAGAAGTACAGGGTGTCACAAAAGAAAATTTACACGGTCTTTTTTACCCCAAAAATAAACTAGGCATCGCCAAGCGCTCACTTTCCGTCCTAAGGTAGCGCTAGAGGTCACAACCAGATACCAAAGTTTCAGCCCGATCCGATAACTTAATCAAAAGTTATAAGTAATTTTCTAAAAATTTCAATGGGAAAATGGCGGCCGACGGAGTTTTCAAACACATGGGGCTCTATGGCACCAGAAACCGAAAACGGGCAAAAATGGGCTCTATTTTCCCATGAAAATTTTCAGAAAATCACTTATAACTTTTGATTCAGTTATCGGATCAGGCTGAAACTTTGACATCTGGTTGTGACCTCTAGCTCTACCCTTGGGCGGTGGAGAATAAGCGTTCGGCGATGCCTAGCTTATTTTTTGCGGTAAGAAAGACTGTGTAAATTTTCTTTTGTGACACCCTGTACTTGAACTTTACATTGACAGTACATCGTATTTATAGGACTTTACTTCAAGTATATTGCACCCGGTATACTTCCGAATTTACTTGAAGTACATACCTCCTATTTACTTTGCACTTTACTTCAAGTACTTTTTAGACGTACTTTACGCAACACTGTAAGCAAGCAAACACTGTCTGCAAAATCAAGCTCAGACAGTGCTAAATTTCAAAGTAAAAATAATACACCCGCAGTACATTACTGACCAAAAAAAAAAGAAAAGAAAAATACAAAACAATTAGGCCCGCAGAAGCAGAACCAGCTATCAAAGCATTTCTGTGAAAACACAAGACGCTTCATATTTGGCTAGCTAAATGTAGCTAGCGGATCAAACCATATGTACTTTCTTGTTGCCATAAAAATATATATATAAAAGTAACTTCAAAAGTAGTTCGCTGCTTCTATGCGGTAGTTAGTAATGTACCCAATTACTTTACATCTGAGTACTTCCTACTCTACTCAGACTACTTTTCAGGCTAATACTCAGTAACTTAATTACTTTTTTTTAGTAGGTTGCACATGTCTGATCTTAGTAAATGGTTATATTTCTTCGTTGCAAGTATTGAAGTCTGGTGTTCCACAGGGCAGCATATCTAGCCCACTTTTATTTAATGTATATATTAGGGACATCGTTAACATATCTCAACACTCACATTTTATCATATATGCATATAATTCTAGAAATTTGGTTACTGCGACGAATATTAATGAACTGATAATTAAAGGTAATGGTGTCTCGTAGAAGCTTCTTTCATGGTCAGAATAAAACGGCAGTGAATTACATACAGCTAAAACGAGAATGATTTTATTTATACTAGTAAATAGACATATTGATGCTGACTATGAACTTAAAGTGGGTAGCAGCCAGATTAAAATAGTAAGTCATCATAAAACGCTAGGCGTAATTTTTTCAGATTATGATCAACATATATAATTCCTAGCTCACAAAACTGAAAAAGGTAGTTGGCATTATCGGTCACTGTCGCTCTCTTTTGACTACAAAAGTTGAGATTCAAATTTATCATGCTCTGTTTGCCTCGCAGATTAACTATTTCCATTTGAGGCGAGAGCGCCGGCTTACGGATCCCCAGGTGGCGGGTTCGAATCCCGACCGAGGTGCCCGCAATATGACGGAGGCTTATTGCGGAGAAGGCGCCGTGTAACCGAGCTTTCGGTTGCACGTCAAAAGATCTCCAGGTGGTCCAAATTAATCCTCAGTCCTCCGCTGGGGCGTGCCAGATGCCCGTCATAGGTTTGGCACGTAAAACGCCCAAATTCGACTTTAACTATTCCCGTTTAGTCTGGGGCAAAATGAAACAAGCTAAGATTGCAAGGATGAAAAGTTGCAGTGATAATGGCGGATCTAGCAAACCTGACGAAACGTAAATCAGCCAGCAATGTTCGCAACAGAAAATTCTTGAACGTTCCCCAGTTCCGTACACATAATGCACTGCTGTCTCTTGCTCCTAACCTGCCCACACTGCTGAACAACATTTCTATAAACCACATTGAAATTTATTGTAACCTAAAAAAAGAAAAGAAAACAGTGCGCACTTTTTTGCTTTTTGGTTTTTATTTAAGAGAATAGATTTCTTTTGCGGGAATTATATAGAAATGTTTTCATTTCTTTTGACAAGAATTTGTATGAAATGTGTTGAGTTGTCCTTTATAATTTTTAGGACTTTCTTATAGGATTGTTTAAAATTATGCATTCCCCGCATGTGCAAGGGAACCGGATTCAGTCAAGCTAGCTCTTGTTGGCTTTTCGTAAGGTAGTTGTAGTAGGTAGTAGGCATAATATTGCTGAAATAAACCAACAATCAATGCAATTCAACCTGCAATTTTTTTTTACTTTTCTCGCGCTTTATAAATATTGCTTTTGATGCTATGGAAATACGACTTCTACAAATGTCAAACAAAGCCATATATATACCCCACAAATAAAGGACGTTCTCATATAAAAGAACGCACGATAGCCATAAAAAAGTAGTGTTTAATAAATTAATTATCATCCAAAACGAATAATACATGAAAGCGACACAAAGAAAGATACCAAATAACAACACTTTTTTTGTTCACATGCAAGATGATAAAATGTAAGAAATATAATACTTTACATACTTCTTTACTCTAAATTACAATTTGTGTGGGTACAGGCTGCTAAAACCAAAACGCCCAGCTTAAAAAAAAAAAAAAAAAGAAAACGCAGGAACTTTTGATTTTTTTTTGTATTAAATATAGGGTGATGTTAATCAATTCAGATATCTACCCAGCGACGCCCATCTACGTTTACCTTTCACGAAAAGAAATAAGTTAATAAGCGCGTACCGGAGCCGAGCGGGCGACCGCGCCCCAACCTAAATGCGGAGAGTCCAATTTCCCAAACACTCCAAGCGTATATATGCGTTCGTCAGCAATATGAATGAAAGCGTGGACGCTATACCGAAAGAGAGAGGGGCGTGTCTTATTTCATGCAGGACAACTTCCCCCGACCCCGTCGACGGCCACGCGTTTTAAGTTGTGCGTATTTGGTTTCACCCGAAGCCGTATAGTCCCGCTGTTCATGTACCTGATACAAAAGATGCCAAGTTTCTCAGAAGACATGAGGACAGAGTTTTATCTTGCGGACACGCCTCAAGGAGGTTCGTAGCATGTTTCCTTTATGCATTCGTCAAACATCTCTGCAGAGAGTTTTTTTGGCTTACCAGTGAGGCAGGGCCGTAATATACGAGGAAGCAACGCGCTTCAGACTGTGTCTGGAAACCGTCTTTCGCTCGAAGTGTTATAGGATCGTAACCGCGCGACTTTAGAATGGGTGTGCCGCGTGTGTCCAAAATCGGCTTCACGCTAAGATCCAGGACAGGAGGAAGAAATATCACGCAAAACAGCTGACGGAACTCTGTTCTATATAAAGAAGAAAAAAAAGGGAAATGCATGTGTCAGTGACACTTCGGTTTCTTTGTTTAACCGTGAATTTCAATTCGTATCTGGTTTCCTATATAGCGATTTTGGCATGCCGGAGATTTTTATTTGATTATATATTTTTCTAAAATATTTTTATTTCATTTTGTGCCACGCTACGCACGCTCCTTCGGAACCTCGCGCGGACGCTTGGCCACGAATGAAACTATACCTTGTCTCACACTACAATGGACTAAAGGCCAAAACAGCGGGCCGCCAGGTCCAATCGCGTTCCACGCTAAACTCTGTCAGGCTTAACATCGTTTTAGGGTGGACGAATAATGCTCAGAATCAAAGAGCGCTGCAACATTTCCATAGCTTTGACACTGCAAAGAGCCTGCATGTCGCGGCTTTCTTTGCAATGTAACATTCACGAGTCACTCAGTGCTATTGAACTTCAACCCCCGTCCGCTCTAAGTGTCTCGTAATTGGATGTGGATGTCCGCAGCTTTGCCTTCAGTCCATCGTAGGATCAGACAAAATATCATTGTAAGTTGCGCTCGTCCTTGCCCCCCCTCCTTTGTGTTCGTCCTCTGTGTTTGCGCGTACAAGTTTACCCACTGCCATGAACCAATTCCAACCAAAGCAAACAAGTCTTGCTACACTAAGCGGGACTCTCCCGTTTCAGCAGCGGCCACCGTCTCGACCCCTCCCCCCTTCCCCCCCCCCCCCCCCCCCCCCATTGAGAAGGCGGCCGATTCCCCACGCAAAAATAAAATAAGACAAAAAAAAATACCCCAAAACTGGGTCGAAAACCACTCTCAGGCCAGCGAACGTATACTACGTAGCACACGTGGGTGTTTTTTGTTTTTTTTTATTTAGCAGGTTTTTTTTTTGCGGTAGGTTTTTTTTTTTCAAGTCTCGCACGGCTGAGGATGGGCACGGTTTGCGAAAACCCTCCAAACCAATGACACCCAGAAGACAAGGCCGGCGTGCCTTCTTCCTTCTATACGTCATCACCAGTGAATCCAAACCGCGCCGCCTATATCTTGCGTCAGCGTCGTGGCCAACGCGCGTCTCGCCGCGTCACACATCGAGCACGACGCTATAGCATACGACGACGTCAAGAAGGACGCGTCTGCCGCGTCTCTCGTACAACTTCAGCAAGTTGGCCGCTTGGGGACGGGTCAGGGGTCCACTAACGATGACGTCACGTAACGGCCTTGTCCTCTAGGTGGGACGGCCCAGACACTCCTACAGCGAGCGAAGAGTTTCGTTGTTTCTCCGCGGTGGGTGTCGCCAACCGAGACTTTTTTCTCTCGGCGGGACGAGTCTCTATCCTGTGCCAACAACGTCGAGGGGGCGCTGCTCTTCAAGTCTGCTCGAAAAGATTTTTTTTTTTTTTGTGTGGAAATAGAGGGTGACAGAGGAAGAGAAACAAAACGAAATGAGAGGAAGACATACAATATGGAGGAGACGGAGATGTTTTCTTTAACTCCCATGGAATGAAACTGAAGAACGCTAGAGTCCTGCTGGAGATATGAGCCAGAGCAACGACAGCTTTGGGCCAACACATCCATGGTGCGATTACGTCCGCCGAGTAATTACATCCAATTTCGTTTCATCACATCTGTCGAGCTATTACGTCCAATTTCGTGCCATTACATCCATCGTGCCAGTACATGCATTCATAGTGCCAGCACATCCATCGTGCCATTGCATTCATTTTTGTCCGGTTCATCCAAAGTGTCGTGGCATCCACCATGCCATTACACCCATCATGCCATTACATCCCCTGCGCCATCACATACATCGTGCAACTTTGTCCAAAAGAGTGCCATTACATCCATCAATGACGCAGGTTTAATTCTTTGTGTAACTATGCTGTACATTTTTATTAATTTTCGTTGTATGGGTTGTCGTGTCATGGTACCCGTTTCATTGAACGCACTTTCTTCCCAGATAGTTTTTTTTGGATTTAGGATTTTTACAGTTCTCGGCGTCTAATGGGCAATAATATTCTCTGCTACCCTTCTTACTTTTATTTTCTTTTACCGCTGTTACAATGGCACCCTTAACCGCGGTTAACTAAGCTTTAACTGCTTTTACGCGGCACCCCAGTTAGCGAACTATACCGTCGGAGAGCTATTGCAGAAGAAGTGAAGAGCGCGCGTGCACTGCTGTGATGGGTGCTCAAGATGATCAAGCGCACGTTCGCTCTTGGCTTGCACTGCATTGCCGCAGAATGTTGTCCGAAAGTATTGCGCACTAACTGTGTGTTAGCGTAACTGCGGTTAAATGTGCCCGTGTAACAAGGGTATAAAAAGCTGTTTCAGACATTGGCGTTTGCTTGGGAACGACTGCGTTGCGACGGCCCATGACGGTGCGAGCTACCGAGCTATCGAAGCCGAACTGAGATAAACGGGAGTGGGTTTTCTCACATAATAGGACCAATTTCAGCTTGCTTTAACTTTCAACGAACGGCCCGTAACCCCAAACGGCTAACCAATTGCGCCTGCGGCGGCTATGTCTCACGTCATGTGGATACACGTTCACACCACGTTCACGCCAAAAAGAAGCGAAGGTACGTGTATATGCAAGGACAAGTCTATCCTCGCAACGCAGTACCTCTCCGTGGTAGTCAGTGCAGCAACTCTGACGGTAGGAGGACATTTATCTTCAAAATACCATAGACAATTGGTGCAGTTGCTATTGTGGCTCCAAAGGGTCCTCACCCTCCCGACTCACTACTAGAATCAATAGACCCTGTGTCGGTTACAACTCACCCAAAAATCTTTCCTTGTTCTAATGATAACGCGAGGTATTGATGTTGCTGGTTACCATTATAATATTCTGTTTACAGGACGCATACAAATAAGGCTCTTCTATTTCTTTCTATACGTTTCTTTATTTGCGTCTGACGTCTAAGTACTTGACGATCAGTACAATTTTGATTCCGGTTTTGTCCCCGTATCGACTCTCTTGGCTGTCGTTCAGGTAACAACAGAGTTTTAGAATAGAGGGCAACACGCTTTGGTGTTTTCAAAACTGTTAGCCTCTTAATTCTAGAACATTCTAATACTTAGTTTTACCTTACGATGCACTGCAACAAATGCTACTTTGTATCTGAGTATCCTCTGCGTAAGTTATACAGAGAATCAAGCGCTTAATAGAAAGTGGCATCTCAAAAAATAAAATCTCTCAGTCATATGATAGGCTGGTACGATCCCAGGAAACAGTCTATTCAGTACGAGTTTAATCTGAACGGTGCAGTTCAACCTATAAAGCCCTTTGAAACAACATGTCTTTAATGCGACGTTTAAAAATATATACTGTAAACGACCTAATTTTCGCGGGCTCAAATTTTCACGAATCGGGCTAAAGCTGAATATATGAAATCATTTGCGGATTCTATTTTCCGCGAATCGAGTGTAGCTTCCATAGCGTTCACATATTGCCCGCATTGTTCGGGGGATCTATTTTTCGCGAATTGTAGGCAATTCGCGAAATTCGCGAAAATTATGTTCTTGCGAAAATTTAGTCATTTACAGTATATATATTCAGCCAACCAAAAGTTAATAATTATACCCACGCCCCCTTCATTCCTTGTTACTACTCTTCCTTTTACTCCCCCAATTAAGTTTATTATGAGTAAAGCTCAGCAAGTTTCATACTGTTCGCATATTACTCCAACCGCGATCGGTGTACAGTAATATCGTAGTTGATTTGCAAGAACAGTGCCCAGAATTGCATTTTGGGCAGTATTTGAAATACACGTATTTGAATTAGTCAACTTTCAGTATTTAAATGCAAATGACAAATACATTAGACAATGTGTAATTCAATAGAAAACACAAAACACTCAAAGTATTTTAAATACTCATCTCAAATACTTGTTCTTGAAATGCTGTCCATCCCTGCTTCTAGCTACGGATTAGCTCTGGTGGCTCGAAACGGACCGTGCGGTCCTTCGTAAAAATAAAACGTTGTAAAGGAACGTGTTTTTGCGAGCGATGGAGCAACTCGAGCATTGATTCGCGGAACCGCAACTTTCCTTCCTTTCACGTCCGAGGCAACGGTTGCGTTGTCTAGCCTCTCGCGTTATTTCTCCTTCTTTGCGCCATTCCGTTACCTCCGCTCGAAGCGGCGAACAAAGAAATTCAAAGAACGGAGCACAAAGGGACCAAGATGCCGAGATATCCGTGACATCGGAATTGAAAAGCCAGTTCGCTTGCTGGCTGCAGAATAATCAACCTGACCTTCGTGTTATCTCGCGCGCGGGCCCCGAGCATAAACTAAGATTTCGTAGGGTGAGTCCGATGGAAGCATGTAGAAGCGACAACACCAAACAAACTGATAAAAAAAGGAGAAAGAGATGGGAGAAAATAAGTAAGAACTATCCCGTAAGTAAGGAAGGCACGCGTGATTCTCGTTGACCCATCTGCTCATCCGAGTTTGAGGGTCGTTCCGCTCAGTCTGGTTGGTCAGTTACGCCCGCCCCCGAAGCGTGACGTCGTTAGTGGGTAGGGGGCATCGTTGGACGATCGTGCGTAGGTTGAGCCACTGCGTACGTAAGGTGCACCGTAACTTTATGGTGTCTCTACGCCTTTCCGGCACCCGGGCGAAAAAATTGGCGAATCACTGCGCTGTGGGCGCATGCGCGACGTTTGATATTCCGCCGAAGTAAACCCGTTACTGAAATGAAGTAATCGATTACAAGTACAATTACCTTTTGTTAAAAAAAGTATTTAATTAGATCACTCGATTCGTTGACGGGAAAAGTAAATTACCATTAGGCTTGAGAAAGTGACCGTTACCTTTCTGATTACTTCAGATTTTGAAACAGTGAAACTTGAAAATGTTCTATCGGTTTGAAGACGGGTATTTTGTGTACTCTCTATCATTCAATTAGAATCACAAAACTACAAACTACTCATTTTTGCACTACACCGATTTTGATAGACCACCCTTAAGTGAGTGACTTGGTTCGAGGATTCTTTGAGAGGAAACTCGTAGTGGAGGGAAAAATAGTAACGGATAAAAGTAATTTGAGTACTTTCTAGAGTAATAAGATTACTCATATGATTACTTCCATGTAAAGGTAATCAAACAATTAAAAAATACACCAAAAAGCAGTCTATTGCGAATATTTTGATTACCTGTCATGAGTACCGTACACTTGGGCTCAGAACGTGATCTATGCGGACAGCAAGTCGTCTGCTTCCTGTGCAGGAGTTGCGATGACGTCAGAACGACACCGAGCTCTTATTGGCTTTGATTGGAAGGATAGTGGGTAGACCTCAATGCTGTAGATGCCTTGAAGTCTACCCACGATTTTTTTTTCGAACAGTTAATAAGAGTTTGGCGTTGTGACATATCATCGCAACCCCTTGCGGTCTTCGTAGCACAGTATACAAAGGGTGAAAGGGCGCAGAAGGCGATTATTAGGATGGTTCGTAAACAGTGACACAGCTTAAGAAACGCCAGGCGCGCCGAGTCCCGAAGTGTCCTATAGGGAGCATGCGACACCTAAAGGGGGCGCACCGATCCAACTGATGTTCCCGCCAAACGACTCTGTTGGGAGCCGCACCGCGGCGCCAGTGTCTTGTCGCACGCTTGTCATTATCACTTCTCAGCCAATCCGATTTTGGCGTTACTTATTATGAAGGCCGAAGAAGGAATCAGGCAGCGCATGAATATTATAAGCCCTGCAGTTCTTTATCAGTGAGAACGGCAGGGCATATAAGGTTCATGCTCTGCCTGATTCTTTATTCGGACTTCATTATTAGTAACGCCACAATCGGATTGGCTGCGGAGTGATAATAAAGAGAGTGCGACACCAAAGGGGGCACGGCGATCCGGCTGATGTTCCCACCAAACGACTCAGCTGGGAGCCGCACCGCGACGCCACTGTCTTGTCGCACGCTTTCCGCGCCAAGCAGCTAATGACGTTGAGGAATTAGCCAATAATAATGCCAACGAATAAATTATAAAGCAAGCAGCATGCATATAAGAAGTCAGACCCTGCGTTTCTGAAAATGTCTGTGACCACAGGGGAAGCCAAAGCACGACGACTGTAAAGGATCGAACCACCATCCCCGCGAGTGCATTTATCAACCCAGTACGACGGCAGTGAGCCGCCTCAGCGGTTCCGAGACGAAGCGCTGGACTACGGATCGCTAGGTGGCGGGTTCGAATCCCGGCCGAGCAGAGCCGTATATTTAGAGAGTTTGGCCGTTCGTTGGGAAGTATAGGAGACAAATGAGGAGGCGCCATTGGCCGAAAGCGGGCTGGGCGTGTTCCAGGACGTCTTTAGAAATTCGAATGTGAGCAACCACAAGTCGGAAGTAATACCCTGGCGGTGGTCGCGAGAAATAAACCTGATAACTGCATCAGAGTGACTCTTGGTGACTGAAAATATGGTAGACGTGATGTTTCAATCACGCTCATCCAAAATGATGGTGGAAGAGTGCGACTAGCGGAACGATCGACATAATCCTTACGCCAAACGCCAAGGGCCGGGATTCTGCCGTCCGTGCAGACACACTCTGTCTGAGGAAAACACAGTTGAGCGGCGCATTCGTTTCTTACATCTTTCTGCATGATCATGATCAAAACAACACGCGAACCCTATTTTGAACCACAAGGAGTTACTACACTTCACTGTTACGCGCTTATTAAAACCATATACGAACATAAACCTTTGATTAGAACTGTTTCTCGCTACCACCGCTGGGGGATTCATTTCGGTTTCCGGTTGGTCAAGAGAGCATGCCAAGCCCTCTTGTCGAGTCTGGCGCACGCCCTGGCTCTGCCCGCGCCTCCTATTGACCAAACTCTCTCTATACACGGCTCTGCCGGCCGAGGTGCTCGCAGTCTGTCGGAGGCTTATTGCGGAGAAGGCGCCGTGTGACCGAGATTTCGGCTGCACGTCGTAAGGTCAAACCGGGTGGTCGAAATTAATCCTCCGTACCCTACCAAGGCGAAGCGCTGTAGCCCCTTGGTTTTGGAATTTTACTTTTATTTTTTTTCCACAAATCAGAGGGTAAAAAACGGCCGGTATTTTCTGAGCTCGCATTAGGGGAGAAATCGGTTATTTCGAGAAACCATTACAAAAGTTTAGTATCTAGGCCTATAAATGAGAATAAATAACTATAACAGACAATAAAGAATCGTGATTGGTGTTTGTACATGGAAGTTTTGTTTACACGAACAAGTCATTAATGTGCAGAGAATTGAATTAAATTGTGGTAAAAGAGCTCATTTGGTCGTTTAAATTTTCAACAAATGTTTGTTTACACACATGATCATCTGCATTCGCAGCATTTCTGCCCCGATAGTGGACAGTGGGCTATTAATCTGGACACTTAATGAAAAGGTCGGCAAGGAATCTGGCGGCTGTGATTGGACGGCGCCGCGATCGACCTTTGCGCCTCCAATCACGGCGACGAATCCCTCGCCGACGTTTTCGCCAAGCGTCCAGATTAGAGCCCCTGCAGTCTTCAGATTTAACTGAGAGAATGCTTTCTCAACATCAAAGCTTCCGTTTGAAACGCACAGTAACGTGAGCGCGGCCTTCCACTGTCTGGGGTAGTGCTCTCTCGCCAAAATTGCCTTCGCGAAAATAAATCTTGTTCTCTGCAGAAATTATTGCTGAAATATTTTCTTTTTCTTTAAGCGCGTGTTCAACAGGACTCGTTAACGAGGTCAAATTCTTATAACTCCAAAAAAACCTGAAAATTGCTAAATTACTTCTTTTTGAATTCGAAAAAAATGGGGTATAACCTGATTTTAAGAAAACATATTTGGGGTGTAAATATAAAGCAATATCGGGTGTTACCCCGACAGGAAGGGACCCAAATAGACCATTGTCGTACGGTTACACTTAACCGCAGTTCAGTGTGACTGAATTCAGACGTAGCTGCGGTTAAAGGGGCACTCAAGTGCTGTCTGTATAAGCCTGTTTTTAATGGCATATTGTTGGTTGGGATATAGTCAATAACAATATTACTGGTTCTAGATAGCAGGATGTCCTAGTAAACTAACAGAAATACGTGGACACTATTTTCTTTTTGGGGGCCATACTTGGACCCCACCACCTCCAAAAAGTTTACAAAAAAATAGTTAATTGCGTGAAAATGCTGAACGTTACCATTGTTGCTCTTTTTATGCACGTTGTGCATTATATTTTAACGGAAGTGTGAAATCTTTGGGTCTAGGAGGCGTAATATAGTAGTTATTGATTGTAAACGCCATTGTCTGTTCCAAGGCGAAGACATGTCTATTCCAAGGCGAAGAAATAGAGGCGAGTCGCCATCATTGATCAGATTTTTAATAAAAAAATCGTCCGCTTATTATTTTAAGTTCAGGTTGTTTAGGATGTTTATAACCTGAAGAGTGAGTTATCGTAATAGATAGACGATCTCAGAAACCGTTTGAGTGCCCCTTTAAGGGTACCAGGACAACTAGGGTATAGTTGACCTTAACTGCCATCTATACTTGAGCGTATAACTGTGGATTACGATGCCCATCGGGCACCTTCAGCCGCAGTAAAGTCTAACCTCAGTCACACTTATCTTCGGTTAAAGAAAACTCAACTGCTCGAAACCGAAACCGAGCCACGAGCACCGAAGCTCATGGCCGGAAGTAGCGTGGGTACACCCGACCGCGTTTTTTCTTCTTCACTTTTCCGGCGTGCGATTGTTTCGTTTGTCGTGCGTTTCTCGTGCAATGTTTCGCACTTATACCCCTCCCGCTCGATGTTCTGCGCTTGAAGATCGATCTACCGGTGCCACGAACTACAGTTCCGAAGGAGCGGCCCCACGTCCGTCGCAACGCTGGTCCGTCGTGCCCTGCCATCGCGTCGTTCAGCCCGCGGTCAGTCGCCATAATCAGAATGACGTGTACATGTACTGCCTGTGATCTGTGCAGCATTTTTGTTCGATCAGCGCATTTGTCGTTTCTCGGAGGCCACAAAAATAGGGGTAGTATTCTTTTCTATTTCTAACGTTGAATGTGTGCCTGGATAAAACACGACTATGAGTATATTGGTACACATAGCTTGAACGCCACGTGACCATGGAAAACAGTGAGGGCGTCTGAAACCCACCAATTGTCGACCAGCTGTTTTCAGGTGGACAAAAAAAAAAGAATTTGGTGCACCAAATTTCGTTCTCAGTAGTTGGGATCTTATATGTCACGTTCAAGTAAAAAACTAAGCGAGCATAACTACCCAGTCAGTGTCACTTTAAGGGTGCCCGCGTAAATATGGAATTAGGTGCCCTGGGGGTTGGCTTGGTGCGCAAAGAGCCCCGGATCGGAGTTTCGACAGCAAAAGACAGGTCGACTCCAACACGAAGGGGGTCGACTTTATGGGTGACAGCATCCATACAGTAAAGAATGCTTTCTATGCGGACCAGGGGAGACAACATATATCTCAGGTCACGTTCTGCGTACTTGCAATGCGGTACTCTGGGGAGGTGATGGGGCTGTATCCTTTTATCGCGAAGAACGTGGGGGTCATAACAAAGAGTGGAGACGCTTTTGGAGAAGGTGTAGTGTCTCTGCGTGTCTTTGTGTCACTGACCCGCAGATACACCGCGTAAAGTTTTATGGGAGATGGAAAACACTTTGAGTTGCTGGTCTCGTGCACAAAAAGTTGTGTTTTCCTGATTTGAATTCTTTTTTCTTTTTTGCGCACATTTCGCTTTTAAGAACATTGCGCAGTTTTGGTAACTCGAGAATACGCCGAAACGTGTAAAGTTATTTAAATAAATATATATATATAGCAATGTACAGGCCGTTAAAAAAAGAATTGGAGTTCTTTTTTTCTTTTTATCTTAAACGTAAACTATGTATCACCCAACGGTCGTTCTACACGCAAATGTAGCGCTATCGGTCCGAACGAAATGTCAAATTTTTAGAACTAACCGTTAATTCAGCCCCATATTTTCCAGGCTCCGTCGGCTGCCGTTTGCCAATGAAAAGAAAAAAAAAATTCAGAAAATCACCATTTAACTTTTATATAAGAAAATGGTTACTCTCGAATCGTTAGCAGCTAATTCGAACTGCTAGACCTACATTCGGGCGAAGAATGATCGTTCAACAATACGTAATTTATTTTTGGAATAAATAAATAAATAAAAGCCCTCTAATTTTTTTTACACCCTGTGTATCTTAACTATAAAAAAAAAAGAAAAAGAAAATGCTAGTTGCGTAAAAGTCGAAATTTGGGCGGCGCCTTTAGAACGCATAGGAATTTGATGAGCGGGTCTTTGCGAAAGGCGTTTCGAGGATTTCGACTGGTTTTCAAGTACAGAATGTGTTTCTACGCAAACTATAAAATCGATATAGGATTTATTTGGAATCTATATATCAGCACGATAGAATTTATAGAAACGCAGGGCATGAATTGTTATGCATTCTGGTTTCTTGCTCGTAACTGGTTCTCCGGAGTTTCCATCGGCGAATGTTGCAATCTGATTGGCTGCTTATGAATAATGAGATGCATGGGACACGCCCCATTCTGCGTTTCTTTCTTTTTTTAATTATATCTAAAGCATAGCGAAGCTAGTCGTCATCAATTTGAAGGGAAAGTTTCAGCAACGTTTACAACATAATGCTCAAATAGTCACTGTGCATGTTGTTCACTAGACCGCAATACGTGAAACAATCTGGGCTTTTTTTTTTTTTTTTTTTTTTTTTTTACTTTACGTCTTTAGATTATAAATTATAATTAAAATTCCGTGCTTTCGGATAAATCCGAACTAAATAAAAAAAAACACTCGCCGGTAAATTTTCCCTCAATTCCGATTTATCCGAAAAACTTCGAATTTTGAGGTCACAGTGACAAAATAAACAGCAAAAAAGACGTAGTTTTACAAATAAAATTTATAGGAGCACAAGGTCAGTGGTCCTGAGAAGATTCCACTTCAGTTTCCTTTGAAATCTAGAACTACTGAAAACAGGGGTTTGACTTTTACCACGTCGAGGTTCCTTCGAAACAACGGGTGATGGTCCCCGGACGTTATTTATATTGTTTTTGAATTAAAAAAAAAAAAAACCTTTACGCAGTTAAATAAACTTTGAATTTCGAAGAATTGGGAATCTAACAAAAATAAACTCCGAATTTCACAAGAAATAAACACTGAAGACACGGAATCCTAATTATAATACAGTCTGAAGAATGAAACTCATCTAACGAGCATTTACGTTAATAAGACTGTTGAAGTTGTACCGGTTGGCATAACTTCTTCTAAAAGATTACCTATAAAAATATTTAAATTTAAATCCAGTTGTGCCCAGGAGGTAAATCATTACAGCGCGACACATAAACAAAAAAGCTTCGAAACATCAAGGCGATTAATTTATTGGATTTTTATTATTAATTAATTATCTATAAGTTTTTACATCCAAACTCCTATAGACGCTAGGATTGAGTACAGTTGGTTTCTAAGCAAAAAGAACGAACCTCGGGTCGCAACATCACGACTTTTTTTCGCTTTGTGCATGCAGCTTCAAACGTAGCGAATCGAAGACCGTTTCTTTCTCCCCTAACGTATACTCGTATGCCTTCCAGCTGTTTCGATCGCCATCGCACGTACCTCGACAGAAACGGAAGGTCGAACCATCTTCACACCTAATCATCAGACGTTCGTGAAGGTGAGAAAGGTTAAACCAATCACTGCGGAAAGGCAAAAACAGAGATATGAACAGCAAAACGAAGAAAGAAAAATCTGGAAAGCCATTTATCGATGTGCCGTAGTCTTGTATCTCTTAGTCCGCCTCGGTGAGTCAGGCAAAGCGCCGGCTTACGGGTCCCCAGCTGGCGGGTTCGAATCCCGGCTGATATGCTCGGAACCTGACCTAGGCTTATTGCGGAGAAGGCCCCGTATGGGGGGAAGGGGGGGGGGGGGGGGGGCGAGAGTTCGGTTGCACGTCCAGAGATCCCCAGGTGGTTCAAATGAACCCTTAGCATTCCGCTGGGGCGTGTCGAATTCCCTTCGTTGGCATGGCAGGTAAACCCCCAAATATGGCTTGACTTGTATATCTTGCTTCCATAGAACGATATCGTGAATAATCTTATCGCTGAGATGTCTTTTTTTCATCTTAGGATGGAAGACGGTGTCAGGCTGTGCAAGATACCTCAATATTTTTTGCACTAGACCCGTTTCAGCGCGTCCATTCCTACAGATATTTTCAAAACCGAGATGCCTAAGTTTCATTGTGTATTTATGATATACCTTAAACATATGAAGGCACGGCATATAGCCAGGGTCACACTGCCTACACATCATTACACATCATACAAAAGACAGTCTGCGTACAGATTCGAACGCGAATCACCGTGAAATCCGTGCTTTGAATGCCACTCGACAATGAGTTCAAGGAAAAACTCGGGACGCGGCATTCGAACCGCTGATATTCCGGGGACTCGTGTTTGGAGACAGTTTTTCTAATGATGTGTAAGTAGTGTAAATTCGGCTCATGGCTGCACTACCAAAAAAAAATGAATACAAAAATATATGCTACCAGGGGGGTGTTGCGACATTAAAGGCTTATAAAAATCCGATACCCTAGAAGATTCTATTTTTTGGACATTAGAAACCAGTTTTACAGTTTCATGATTTAGACAAAGCAGCGTTGTTTGTAAGCAGACAATGAAATTAAAATGGTCGTGCGAAGGTTTTGTGTGATTTACTAAACTGATAGGTTGCGTTCATTTTAAAAGTGCACTAATGAAGTTTTCCACATTATCTTCTTAGGGCTTTAGACTGGTCTAGATGCCATAAGTGATTTTAAAAATCCACAAATTATCCGCTTCTACGTCTTTCCACAATCGGTGGGTAACGCACACAAATATGAATGACAACATAACTAAGACCGGTTTATTTTTGCATGACGAAGTTTTAACAAATTCTCCGTGTAGGAAAGTTAGAAGTACTGATGCATGCATATGACTTAACCCTTTTTATTTGGGCGATGTCTTGAGCCATATAGTAAGTGTCCCTGTTGGCCGCTTAATCTGAGGGTAACATTCCCACCTCCCGCAACATTTTTGCACATGAGGGTTGGTGACAAAATCGCCGTCCCACAACGCCATCTTTGATCTGAAATTTTACTACCGGGATTAACAGGCAGCACCTGTCGTTTGTTGCATGCCCCCTAGCGCCATCTCTTCTCACTTTACTGCGCACTTAGCATAATTAATGTCCTCAACACACCGCACCATGTTTCCTGAAACATTAGTATACTAGATGTCTGCTTGGCCCAAAAAGGTGACGTGCTTTACGAACTGCCGCTTTTGAAACTTGTAAACTCGCTAGAAGTTTTGCTGAATAAAGATAAGGTAAGAAGATAAACAAGAATAACCACTTAGTTATGCAGTCAGAAACAAATAAAAACACACTTTACACCTCGTAAATTCGCGTTAAAAAAGAAAAAAAAAAAAGAAGAAAGAAAGTAATAACCCTGAAGAGAATTCTTTGAACCGACCGGAAATATGACTACAACAGCCTGACCTTTTTTTCTCTCTCGGATTCGTAAAATAAAAGCCAACAACAAAACTTCTAGGCTTAAAAAAAGGAGAGCTTAAGTTCTAAGGTGACCGCAAATGTCTTCTGACAAAAAAAAACATTCCTAGGAGGAACTCAAAAACGCGAAGCAAGCGAAACCTCTCTTCATTTCTCTTTCACGACTCGTTCAAGAAAAACGACGCGTGACTCAAAAGTTCGCTGTCACGGGGACAGCGAGCAAATCTGCGTGACTAACCTGCGGCGACGTGACTGCCCTCTTCTGCCCTCTCTCACCTATTCTCTCCTACACCTCCTCTACCAGCACGCTCAAGTACACATATAACTCTCGCCTCTTTTATTACGTTGCTCACTCTCACGTAACCCTCAGCACGACTTCTCCAACGAGTCACGGCCGACTTTCGCCGTGGTAAAGCGATCCGCTGACCTTGACTCTGCGACGGCTGGTTCCGCCGTCCAAACGAGAGACCGACATTTTACCCCTACTGTTCTTTTTGTCTTAGACCGAGACAGTTTATGTCTCAGGGACTGTCTTCTTTTTACGGCGAGAATAGAAAAAAAGCGACGGTTCCTTTCTTCTTGGTAAAAGGAACGGGACAGGGATTCACTGACCCATACGCTGACCCGTGACCTTGAAACCTTTACTGGCGCCCAACGTAGGGCCGTCTTGTCGACTTGGGTAATTCTGGTGCAGGTTGTCTCTTTCTGCTTTGTTTGTTTGTACACTTGTATGCTCGACATCCAGTGTTTCTTTCATTCAATTATATTTTACAATTTACGCGTGCAGCTCTTGAGAATGTGTGGATGACTCAGCACTTCTTCCGATAGACCCTTGAACAACAGAGAGGTGAAATGGAATGGGGTGTTATTTTTTAAATTGCATTATCTAAGATCGTGCCTTTAAAGTTTAAAAGAAAAGTCCAGTTTGTCGTGTTTAGGTCTAGACCGCGGCCCGCGGGTTTGCAATCTTCCTCAGATCATTGCGTTGGCTCTGTTGCGTAGAAATGTGGGGAAACTAAGACGAATTGTGTGGGTCTCGATTTCCTGCTTACACGAACATGTCTGAACAGGCTTTTAGGTGGCCTCCCGTGCCCCGTGCCTTTGTCGTACACGGGCAATTTGCATGGTCAGTTCAGTATGACTTCTCGCAATTTTTATTAATATTTTACTTTTATTTTTCAATTAGTCTTTAGTCTTAGGTTACGCAAGCAAATCAAAGATAGCTGAGTTGCACAACACATATCTCGTCACAAACAAAGCTCAGTACCAACAATATTACTCATTAATTAAAAAAAAAAAAAAAAGCTTGAGCGACGTTTCTTCTTTTCTGGTAGGATCAATGTGGACATTGTTTACTTTCGTCTCGCGCAAAAGTTACGTAATGACTCACCGTTAATTCTTCTTGGATATAAAGTACAATAGAGTTAGGCTCGTAAAAAAGATAACAGTGATAAGATAACAAAGAGAGCGGACTTAAAGGCAAACAATGCACGCGTTTTCCTAGAGTTCCGATGCAGTCTGCAGTCTATAATCCGTTTCAGCTCATCGTGGACTGCAGCGGACGCTACGAGCCATTCCGAGCCAATCCAGTGCTGCGAACGTGTCACGTGACAGCATGCTCCGCGCGCCACTGGTGTATGTCAAAACTACATACACCAGCTTTTGTTTTAGGAAGAAATAATTAGTTATTAGAGAGACGGAGAATACTAGCGCCTTTGACGTCACATCCGCCCATGACGTCAGATATCTTTTTCCCAATCCTATCAGTGAACGGATGTCACGTGACGCTTACAGGCCAGTGGGTTGGCTGGGGTGCCTCGTAGCGGTCCGTCTGCTAGGCGTAACGGGGTCTGTTACTCGGGAGATGAGGAAACTAAGACGACCTTTACCGCCGTACTTTCCCGTGCATTCTGCACACTAAGTGGTGCTCTCGCGGAACGAGCGCCTCGCTTACGCGCGCCCTTGCAACACTCGCAGGCAGCAGAGTGCGCTATTAGCGCAGCGGACATAATTAACCGGGTAAAAGCGGATGCTGTATTCCGTTTGGCGCTTAGCTGTGAGCGGAGTGGAAGCTATAGGTGCTCGCCGGACCGATCGACCCTTTCATCCTCCCCCCGACTCCGCACTTTGCGCGTGGGTGGGGGCGGGAGCGTGATCTCATGGCGAAAGACCGATCTGGTGCGACGAGAACACATCTCTTCCTCCGCGCTGTCAGGGTTTCGGGCAAAACGGAGAAACTTTTCCACAGAAGGGAGTCCTGGAAGCTGCTACTCAAGACGTATACGTGCTTCCTCACTCACTGAAGGGGGCAGCTACTGGATGGGCTCCTTCCATCGAACGCCGGAAGGTTACTTTCACGCCAATGGACGCGCTATTAGGAAGCTTAAGTGCACTTAAGCTTCCTTATAACGCGTTCATTGGCGTAAAAGTAACCATCCAGTAGACGCGTCAGCGTGGTATCGGGTAGCATTTTCGGAGGTATAGGAACAATCCACGCTGACGCTTCTGCGCATGCGTCTTAACGTTATCGGATACTGTTATTGGGGGTATCGGAGGTATTAAACGATCAACCAAAGCTCTCTTTTAGAGAGTTTTAGTAGATCGTTCCGATACCACCGAAAACGGTGTACCTGATACTCCGCTCGCTGACGCCGTTGCGCGTGCATCCTATTGTTATCGGGTATCGTTATCGGGGATATCGGAGGTATTGGAACGATCTATTAAAGCTCTCTATTCGGCAGTTTCAGTGGATCATTCCGATACCTCCGAAAACGATACCCGATATTACGCTGGCGCCTCTGCCCATGCATCTTATCTTTATCGGGCACGTTAGTAGACAATTTTAGGGAACCGTTCTTGCCCATCCGATACGGTACGATGCGCTACGCATGCGCTAACGCAGAAGACTCACACATGCGCAGTTTGTAGCGTAGGGTCCGTCATACCGTATCGGATGAGCGAAAACGGTTCCCTAAAACTCTCTTTTTGGGGAGTATAAGAGGTATCGGAACCACCCACTAAAACTCCTTACTACGGAGTTTTAGTAGATCGTTCCGATATCTCAGAAAGGGTGACATATTCCGCTGACAACTTTGCGCACGCATCTTATCGGTATCGGGTACCGCTTCCGGAGGTATCGGAACGATACCTGCTGAAACTTCCTACCGGCAAGGTGTCGCAGCAGCTACGGTATGTGTACGATGTATACGGTGTTACCCGCTAAATTTCACGCAAAACACGTCCCGTTAAATTTAGCGGAGGATCGCAGTGTCACGCAACTCTGTGACGTCACCTGATACTGCTACGTGATGCAACACTGCGATGCCACGAAAGTGTTTCGTCGCTAAATGTAGCGGAGAAATTTCTCCGCTAACTTCGCGAGCACGTTGCGCGCGACGTCGGAGAATCAGGCTACGCGACATCACGTGACGTCAGTGTCGCGTGACACTATATCACATGACGTCATAATTTTCTCTCTAAAACTAGCGGGAAGCATTCTTCCTTTAAACATGGCGGGGAAATTGTGACGTTACTCGACAATGAAACCTTTTGGATTTTCGCTACATTTTTAAAGGTGGTGGAGAAGAATTCTGAGCAGTCGGTGGGCAGCAGAGTGGGCGAGCGCCTCGGCTGTCGACTCAGCTCATTTGCAGAACAGGGTAAGGAGCCGGTAGTTTCCTTGATGAAAGGGTCGATCCCCCGTTTCACGCAGTGCGAACGACGCGGGGCAAGCAGCTGGCGCGATCGTACGGCTTGAGTGGCACTCGTTCTCGACTGAATGACACGCCGTAATGCTTGAACCTATAATTGGGACTGCGGCGAACAGTGCGCAACACTGTTGGCATGAACGTGGGATCGTTAGTTTTTTCTGATTTTTCCTTGGAAACGAAAGACTGTTATCAAAACTACTATAGTGAGACCTTATTTTATTTTTCTTGTTAAAGCGCTGAAAGGATGCGTTGTTGCCTTTTTACGTGCCTGCGAATATTCGGTCACATGGAAAAACAAACAATGACGGCAGCAAGAATAGTAGTAGACTCCAGCAGTAAAAGTCAGCAGAAATCAGTACGTCCTTCGACATAGACGGCAATAATTTATTTAACGTATTTCTTTCTAATATGTTTTGGTGCCAGCCACCTAGTTTTTAGTTAGTTTCCATCAACCTGGCGTGCTCCGTTTCAAAAATAAATAAATAAATAAATAAAAAAGCTGAAAAATAAAGAGCGAAAGTTTGCAGGTGGGCTGGTTAGAAAACATAATTTCTGTCGTCTTGTCCGTTATTTTATTTCTCCTTGTTTCAAGGTTTAGACCATGACTGAAAATGTGTTTAAAATATTGTCACTCTATACTACCGACAAGGTATTTAAAGCTCTTCACAAAAAAAAATCGTTGTGTGTAGTGTTTTAAATGTTTTGTCCAAAACTATGTTGTTTAGAAGCAACCAAAATTATGTTGTTGAGAAGCGCACAAACAGCAACGGAATTCATATTGCATCTTCAATCACATAGAAACTAAATTTAACCATAGCCAACCTTGCAATTTGTTTCAGCATTAATATGCAAACTATTACTGCTGTCTAACGTTTTGCCTATTGAAAATCACTCGTTGGGCTTTGTCATCCGGGTACTGCTCGCAAAGATTGCCGGGACAACTTGAGAAATATACGTCTGAGAAGTGTGGGGTAGATTTAAAGCGTTAGAAATGTATGTGCCTCGACATGGTGAATCATATGTATGATTATTACAATTCTAGAATAAAAAAATAGTTATATACCAAAAAGTTATGCCACAAAAAAAAAGTAAAAAAATAGAGAGATGAGGTCTAAATAAAATTTCCATTCTGAATTTATTAAGCATCTCGGTATGTTAGTTACCACACCATTTCCCGAACCTCTCTAAAGAGTTTAACGCGAAGCGCGAACTCGAGTTTCGCCCAAGTGCAATGCATGTGCATAAGTAAGCCGTACTGCCAAGTCGAAGTTCAGAATTCTTAAAAGCTGCATATCACAAGCAATATTAGTTAAGAAGGAAGTTTAGACAACATAACTTCCATAAATCGCGTACGTTCCACACCTCCTAAAAACACCAGGCACGTGTGAAAATATTTAGGCGCAGTTGGTACCTTCGTTTTTCAAACACGGCATGTACTGACATTCTAACATGCCGATTGAGTGGCGAAGCAAGTTGTGAAAATTTGTGCTTTGTCTCCACCACCCTCATAAATAAGGCAAACCGGTTCATTAGCATTTTGGTAGGTAAAGGTCTAAAATTGGCCTTAAACCAATTTTAGAAGCGCAAAAGTTGTACTTTTTCTCAGTATTCAGTAAGAAAGACACAAAAATTCACAAAGCATTAAGGAAAATACTGATAAATTAGTAGCAGTGGTAACACGGCTTCTTGCAACGCTCACGAATATTTTATGACCATGCAGTTCTTCGGATGGTTAGCTAAATGACCGGTTAGCGAGAGATTTGTTGTAAATGTTTTAGTACTCCTCTAAGACTACCGATTCTCCTCTTACATGTTGCATAGCACAACGTAAAGATCTCGCTGAATCCCTGAGTTTGTGATTTCTGTACAACTTCATTGTAGCAGGAATTCTTGCATTAGCAGGCGCAAAAGTCTGCCGAAACGGAGCGACCGCAAGTCTCTTGAGAGGCAAGAGACGGCATGAGTTTGTAAACAGAAAAATGATCTATAGGCACCTTGAGATGCTGTTTGGCTTGGCGCTGTATAGCGATTGAAGCAAGAAACATTGGGTATCCTGGGAGTGGTGGCTGTATTGTTCAAACGTGAGTTTTTACTCTGGTGGCGCCGCTTAGCCTAGTGTCTGAAGCAAGAAATGCGGGTAGGCCAGGATGTCGTGATCGCATAACATGCCAGTACAGCAGGAGTTACGGCCCTCGCGGGCCATGCGGAACGCGACTAGGTATCGCCGGAGTGCTCTTTTACTGCGAAGAAGTATCACGCTTTTATCTGCGTCATGCTCCAATATGTGTGCGTTGGTCTCATATACGTCGCGCATATCGAAGCCGTCGGCACGCAATGTGAGGCTTTGCCAAGTTATAACGATACAGGGTATAACCGTGGGCTCTCACTCTGTTGGCGCCACCTGGCTGTTGCCGGCTGGTTATGTCCTGATGCCGGTTAAAAGAAGCAGGCAAGCCCATCCCACTAAGGTCTCTGCTCGCCATTATTGGAGGTTTAGTCCTGCCCATCTGCCCCCTTTCCATCTTTTACCTCTGCTAAATAAAAAAATATGTTGGTATTGTGGGAAGTGTTTATTATGTTTTTTTTTTAAACTGCACCAAGTTATAGTGCGGTAGGAGGTACTTGCTTCTTGCACCAACCTAAAGCCGTGATCACCCTGCTAATACATCATCGTAATATTTGTGCCTGTCAATTCCCTTTCTAAATAAAAAGCTAAAAGGATTCGATTTTGTGTTAGCGACAACAGTGTCGCTCAGTGTACATCATCTGCGCATAAAATGAAGTAAAATACGGGGCACAGTTAGCGCGAACACGACAGCGGCTTGTTTTATCATATTCCTTAAACAAGGTATTGACTCCATCAAAGTTCACTGCATGAGGTGGTGCCCCAACTAAAGACATTACAGTAAGCTGGAAGTTCTAATAACACGGTCTCAAATGAAAACAAAAAAGAAACTGACGGTGGCTTGCTTGTACTAACTTTGTATTTATCTACAGACGACGTGCTACGTGGTTTCAAAATGAAGTAAGCTGTTGCGACATGCTTATAGAAAATGGGTACAGGGTAAAATAGACTAGAACGAAGGCAAAAATTCAGGTACAGTTAGAAAAACACCAGACGGAAACATGCAAGTTCTATGTGATTATGAACGTCGTTGATAGCGTGGCTGCTAAACATCACTGTGGAATACACTCTATACGGGTGTAGACTATCTAGTGATGAGTGTCTTTTCACTTGTTGTTTTAATATTGTCTTACTATTTGAAAAAAAAAAATCATCGGTATATTTGTGTCTAACAAAAAATTGTTTGTGTGGTTTCCGTGCAAATTTGTACAAAATAATGTATTATAGGCGTCGTTGATGAAAGAGATTTATAAAATAGGCACATAATTTTAAATTACGTCTAACACCAATCAATGGCTGAGTAGAAAATGTCGTTTAGACGGTGTTCCCGATGATTTTATGGAAGTAAACATATCAAAGACATATTCAGCTGTTAGCGTACGTTCTGAATACCTTACTAAGTTGATAATCTTCATAAGCAAGAAATTTAAATCGCTAGTTCAGTGAAACGTCAAAAAAACAGGGTAACTTTCAATACGCCAGTAAAAATAATTGTGCTGAACCAATCCTGGACGCTACTAGAAGCATTTTAAACCTTAAATAAGACTGTTCGAGCATACATCCTCTTCAAGTTCGGCGGAAATCATATATCTAATTAACGATTATAAAGTGACGGAGCGCATAAACACGCACAAATCAATGTCATTTTAAAATGACTGGGTCAAAAATACTCACACTTAGAGTGAAGCAACAGGGCCGTCGCGACCGGGCATGACGACGACTCTATTTCACTTTGACTGTCTTGACACGCGTTGCACTTCCGTTCACAAAAGAGAAAAACAAGAAAAACCAACCACGAAGTTTACACCAATGTCTCCACAACTCACGAGAAAGGAACCGAAGTTCGGGGAGTCACTTCACCGACTCGAACTGCTTTCCTTCCGCACAATCACTCCCACATCACATGTCACATTTCGTAAAGCTCACACCTCACACCAGCGTTGATCTTAGGCACCGTGGTTGTTTAGAAACTGACTCAACGGTTCGGCACCGCTGATGCGCGGGTCAGTCACGAATAATTCGCGACGACCGATGCACTATCTTCATAGAAGGTAACGCACTCGGCCTTGGTTGCGAGCGTAGGGTAATTCGGCTTTTGGTACGATGCCTCTCCGAGAATGATCACTTCCTAGGATGAACGTTTACGGGTGTTCCGAGTGGCGGGGACTTTTTTTTGCTCGAAATCTTCGGCGTACCGAGTGAAGTTCCCAGATCTCGGATCGGCGTCTGTTGAAACGGCAGCGCGTTCGGGGAGTGAAGCGACAGCGCTCGTTTTCCAAAGAGGAGAGCGCATTTTGGGAAAGTGTAGCCACTGTGCGTGTGTGCGTGTGCGTGTGCGTGCGCGAGGAGAGGGAGTACAAAACAAAGGGAAGAAGGAAGTGGCGTTGAGAGGAGGCGTACCCTCCCTGCCCCGTCGCAACCTTCTCTTTGCATCGTTCTCCTTTCCTTCGAAAACCCGACTAGCCGCGAAGCCAAAAAATAAATAAATAAATAAAATAAAAATAATAATAGAACAAGAAAACGCGCGTGGAGTGATGACCTTCCATAGGCAGAAACGAAGTAAGGTGTTAACGTTAGATATTTCTGTTTCCCCGGAGAGATGTTAGGTAGGCGGTGCTTTCAGCTGTTGTTTAGGCGGAAACAAACATTGTTGTGATAACAAAAACTTTACCAGAGACAACCAGAAAGGCTGGTACATATTTTCTTTCTTTTTGTTTTCACCTCTTTTGGGAGAGGCGCGTACGAAAACAAACATTGATACTTGTTGCCGAAAGAAAAACAAATAAAAGGCTAGTAGCACAGGTCCGCTCAATTGCGTGTGATGTGACGCGATTTTTAAATTGCAAGGTACACCAAAACGTTGTAGCGCCACTTATGTATAATAAGATGGACGCAATTCAAAGAAAGTTTAGATGTGGAAAGCTAAAATTCACAACGTTCCAGAAACAATGTAGGCGACAGTTCGTCCCTGCACGAGAAAATTCACCAGAGCAATATGCGAAATGGTTTCCCAAGTGCATGGCTATCAGCATGGCGAAGTCTGTCGACTAAAGGTTTGACGTACTAGGAATGGGAGCGGTGCAATAACCTTGAAATAAAATTCTCATCACTAAATTATTCGAGTTGTGGTTTACACGCCATGCTCTGTTTTTCTAGTCGCCCATTCACCGTCTTTCACGTAACTGCAGTAAAAACGTCGATTCTCAAGTATATGGCATAGTAGTTACGCTGCACTGAACTGCACTCACTGCTTCCGTTTGCGTTGTACTAAAATTTGTCGTACCGTGTTGTATCGTACTTTCAAATTGTTGTCGCGTTTCGTTATAATGAGCACTGAAAAAAAAAAAAAAAAGAACCTTAGTATCTTTTCAAAACGTCGGCTGCCGTTCTGAATCTTCATGAAGGTTTCTCTTTTTTTTTTCTATAGTTTTGGTTGTACCACCAGATTTCATTTTCGTCAGTGTCTGTGTTGTTCGACTACGCTGTAGTGAACTATTCACCTCTCTTTTACGCAACTTTGCATTACGTCCTAAGATTACGCACTCCTACGTAACAGAACGGAACGTCACGTTATTTTGTAGCGTAACTCTCGTATTGCGACCTTTCATTTGTTTCTTTATGGTTCCGTGCCAATGATTACACCTGAAACTTCTGCCAACGTAATTTCACCTAGAGTCCGCTCACACCTGCGAGCTGACAGTGCGGCGAGGGCTACGCACTCGCCGGACCAACCCACCGCCATCCTTCCGTCACGTGACTCCGCACTCTGCGCGCGGGTATGGGAGGGTACAGGATATCACGTGACGAAAGATAGACGTACGACTAGTCCGCCGAGCGCGTACCTCCCACAGCACTGTCAGATTACATGGATAGATGGCACGTCGCCCACGAACACGAGCCTTCCCCCGCGCGGATATGAACGCGGAGGATCTCCCCAGCCGACGCCAAGCAGCGCGCGCGATGTTAAGCAATGAAACAAAGCGACGGGGGAAACGCCGCATAGAAGAAGAGATCGTTGTCGCTTCCGCTTTACGTGGGCAGGAGTCGCGCGAGGAATCGGCGGGCGCACGCCATTGCTGCGTGGTTGGAGTTGGTGCTTTTTTTTTTCTTGTTTGTTGTTGTTGTTTGTCTGAAAAGTTTTGTTTTGTGACGCAGTTTTTTCTTTCTTTTGTTTTAAACTTTGCTCAATAGTCGTCGGTGTGAGCGGTCGGTTACGACAGGTAATAATCGAACGCGCATATTAGATGTTCAGTTGGCAGGGCCTTTCGGTAGACCATGAGAGCTTCCCTTTGCTAGCGGGAGTTCGTTCCGCCACTTTGAGGAATGGATCGAGCAGTCGTCCACCCAGCCCGCTTTCAGCAGCGCATGACCTACTAAAACTCTATAATATATTGATATACGACGGTGTAATCCGTTCCGAACCGTACCATGAAGGTTCTCACTACCCCTTTCGCAAACATATAATGTTTATGACTTCGCTGTCTTTCACTTCCCTTACAGAAATCTTACTATTTTTTGTTTAAGGAGGAGAAAAGAGAAGACGGACCGTTTTCACAAAACTTGTATAAGTCGCACATTTGTGGAAGTGGCACTTTTGTGGAAGTGGCACTTTTATGTACGTTTTTGCAGTCGGCGAGGCAAGACTGCACTGATAAGCCCCCTTTATGTGTTTGTGATTGAGGTATATGTGCAAGCGGGAGCCAGTTTAATATTCTTGTCAGCGAATCGCACGGGATATTTAACCTCCGCTGCACACTTCTGTATTTAAGGACCATACTTATATTAATTTAAAAAAGAACCCATGTAAGTCAAAAACATTTTGTCGGTGCAATAAAAATTTAAAAAAAAAAACCAAAAACTGCGCGACCTATTTACACCGGGAAATACGTTAAATTATTTTTAATTAATTTGGATGCCTTCTGCCTGCCACTACAAAACATGCAGGAATTTTGCTGGGGAAAATCAGCCAGGTTGATTCTGCTGTCGCTTTGAAGATTTATTATGGGGTTAAAATGTTTATCGGGTCGCTGGTCAATAAGTTGGGATGGGCACTTCGAGCCCAAACTATAAGTGTAGTTCTCTTGAAATATTTTTGTGAAATATTACACTGGTAGAACGTGACCCAACATGGTGGACAATAGGAATCAAGATGATTTAAATCGTGATTCACACCAAAATATAAATCCTGATTTAAATGTTAATCAATCAATCAATTATCATAGTCTGATTTAAATCAGACTGTTAAATTTAACTAAAGCATTCCAGCAATAATAATCCCGAAATAATTTGTATTTACAGTTTATCTATCACTTAATGCTTTCAATGGGCCTTTGCTTGGCATTTAAATCAAATAATTATCAAACAATGATGGTTCCTATTAGGATGAACACGAGAACAAAGCAGTGCTCTACTGAGCAAATCGGAACCTGTATGTTTCTTTGTGCCTTACACTTCCTTCATCATTTACGTAACATCCCATTGCGAGCAAATCAGTACGCAAAATGAATATCAAATAAAGGTTTTCAACCTTCTCAAAGTCAAATTTCTGTTTTTTTCTTGTATTGCATTAATACAAATGTGCTAGTTAAACTGTATTTTAGGTTACAATAACTCTTTCTTCCGCATTGTATTAAGTGATGTAACGGAGTGATCGACCAATCTGCAAAGCCGGAAAATACATTTAGAGATAAACACTCACTATTTTATAGCTACACGGATATTAATAATAAAAATCTGACATACCTTCCTGACGAAGGCCGGACTCCGGCCTAAACGTCGAAGAATAAATCGTCCGTTGTTGCTGTTTTTACTAAGGTTTTTTTTCTTCTCAGTTATATATATATATATATATATATATATATATATATATATATATATGTATATATATAATGATAATATTTATTCCACTTTGGTCTCAACTAACACCATGTCGTAAAGGTGGCTGATATATGTAAACAACACACCTACTTAGTGTTAACTGATCTAATGGGCATCTGCCAAAATGACGACGTTTGCGGATGTGTGGTAGAGCTTTCCGCACCCAAAATACTGAACAGGCGTTCAGGCAACGTGAGGATCAACAGCTCACGTGCTACTACAGCATGTAAACTAACGCTTCTCTAATGCACTAATGATGGCCCGCAAAAAGTCGCTTCCTCAAGATATCGCGCTGAAATTTACTACAGAGGTACAAGCAGGCGGTGGAGGGTTAAATTGAAAAATTCAAGAAATGAACTTTCCGAGTTCAAAATGAAAATAAAAAAGCCTGTCCTGGGCAATTTACGCTTCAAATTCGCAGAAGACGCACGCGTAGAGAGAAGTGCTGCTGACAGATGGCGTATGCCGAGTCAAGGGAGCGCCGGCCGACTCCGGTTAATGGCAGACATTTCGTAAAAGAACCCGAATCGGCCAGCGCTCCCTCGCCGCGGCGTACGCCATCTCTCGGCAGCACTTCTCTCGAAGCGTGCATTGTCTGCGAAGTGGCGGCGTAGATTGCACACAGCAGGGTTTTCTTTTAAACAAAACAAGTTTAGTCCTCGATGTTTTTTTCACTGTAAATTCCCACCTCCTGCTTGCACATCGGTAGTAAATTGCAGCCCGATACGTTGAGAAACCGGTGTTTGAGGGATGTTTAAATTGCAATAGCAGCGCTAGTTTACAGGCTATAAACGTAGCTCCGTGCATGTGCCCCTAAGACAAACATTATATAAAATTAAATAAAGCTAAAAACGGTCCAATTTCAGCACTTCACCCGCGGTGCGTAACCGAAACATTGTATGACAAGCGTTGAAGATTTTGACTCGTCAAAAACCATCAAATAAAAAAAAAAAAAAAAACTTTTTAGATGCTTTATATATTTTGCATAAATCAATCATTGCAGCACTTTTTTCTCATGTTGAATCTTTGAATCAACAATAGATGCCGCGCAACAAATTTTCCGGAGCATCATTTATTTATCTGGTGGAAAAAATAAAACAGAGGGAAGACTAAACACGGCCTACACACTAGATTATTACCAACAAGCTCGTTACAAATTTTTATTTATTCCTGTTCTTAAAGTATTCAGACACTCAATACTTCTTGCACAAACCAGTCAATCCGATGTTACACAAAGAGACTGTATTTAGTTGACACGGCAGTACGATGAATATAGCAGCATCGTCGTTAATATATTTAGATCGTAACTTTGGTATGTCGAGGAAGCGACTCTGTTGCACGCTGTGGATGAAACATTTAGCCACATCTGGACGACTGCACACCTGGGGTCTTAAATGTACATCACTCGCTGGGGACGGATGGAAGCACGCCGCGGTACGACCAAACGCTCATTCAGATCGAAACGGGCAGGGGTGGGAGAAGATTGATGGTTATGGCAATGGGTTGGATGAGCGACGCCACGAAAGGGAGGAATTGAAGCTGAAAAGATAATGTTGCCCTACTTCCTTGATGTGTGTTTTTTTAAAGCGATTGTCTTTGTGCTGTTCTCGTCGATTTTATTTGTTCCCTTATGTACCGCGTAAAACGAGACAGAAAAAAGAACGACGAGGGTGCGAGGAAGAATATTTATGCTCGTAAGGACAATGCAGGGAAGACACGAGTGTGACATGAAATACAGTCTGAACGGAAGAAATCCCACCATTGAAAGATCCTTTGAGCCCTCCGTTCAGCACGGCGATGTCAGGGACAAGAAAGCTTTTGTTGCGAGCTCTTTTCTCCAGCCTATATATTAATTATGCACTTAAATACACAGTCGCAGAGGTACTTCGATGACGTGCGCTAGCGCCGTAGCAGAACCACGATGTCGCAGAAGGCAACTCTGAGACACCGGCGGTGTATGTAAGCCAACGCTTTGAATCTTTGCAGCTTTATGTTTAATAACTTGGTGAACATGTGTAGCCAACGTTCTGTTAACGAACTTCGGTTAAAAAACAAAGCAGTATAAGGACGAAAAAAAGAAGTTTTTGTGTATGCACACCATTCAAATTCTTTAATGTCTTCTAAACAAATGTAAATGATCGCGTCCTTAAACATCTTATTTCAGGTAATATAAAACTTCGCAGATAAAGGTCGCAGCCATTTTTTTTTATTATTATAACGATTTTTTTATTAGTTTAGACTACTTTATATATATCTTAATTTCATTCACTTTCGTTCATGTGGTCCTAAATGACTAAAAAAATATTTTTTATTTTGTATTTCTCGACTACTATATAGCAACGGAACGTTTAGTTCAAACACAACATTCGTGGTTTTACGCTTTTTTCTTAATATCGTTCAGTGTGAAACAACGAAACTCTTCCGCCCAAGTTGGCGCCTCCAATCACCAGAACCCGCCACTGTAAACATGTTTGTTGTTTGACCTTATATAAACAAAACAAAGAAGAGTTTCACGTGTTTGTGGTGCCTGCACTTCGTGCATACTCATGAATCTATGCACACTTCATTGCTGTGCACGTTTTTGTTCAGTTTGGGTACGTGCGTACCAAAACAAAATTCGGAGAAAAAAATTATTCAAATCCCAAATATCATAACGCCTCCGGTTGTCGCATATAAGCGCACACTTACAGCTACGTTCCTATACGCTTCTAGTCGCTAACTAGTATATAAAGTCACTTAGCGACAGCTAAGAGACCTTTATATATTACTCTCCTCTGCGATTTTGTATTGTCCATCCATGGGAGTAACGTTATCTATGGTGTATGGAAGGTGTCTCCGACCGATGTGTTTACTGCGTACTAAAAAGTGCACCCTCGATTTCCGCCTGATGACGTCATATACGTGCTACGCTGTCGCCGGCCGCAATTCGGCTGGTGTCGCAGCAGCGGTGGTGGATGTGGCTGGAGCCTGTTCTGCTGCAGGTCGCTCTCCAGCTTGACAAACCACGGAAGCTTCAGCAGCCAGGGGTTGTCACGTCACGACGACGGCGACACTCGCGTTCTCTCGCGCTTTCTTTGAGAGCTTCTATACACGGTACACCCAACCGCCAGGATCGCGACCGTCCGAAGCATAACATTCCGGTTTTTTTAGCGTCATTCGTTGACACCTCGGGACTTATCTTCGACACATGGACGGAATAGGACGCCAGACACACCAGACGAAGACGGGTTCCTGCAGGCGCCGTATAGTGCAAGCCATGTACAGATCCAAAGATTGGTTCAAACGTGCGATTCGCTATTATTTTCATGCCGGCGAACCCGTCGCGAGTCCACGCGCTTTCTCGCTCTTTGTTTCTCGCACTCTCGGCCTCGAACTGCCTTCACCGTCCCCTGTCGCCTCTAATGAGGGTGTGCGTAGAACGGAAGTGGTTATGGCGCCTTCCTCCAGAGAGCAGACGACGACGACATCAGTGGCGCCATTATACGGCTTCCTCAAGGTTTGCTGGCTAAGCGCATGCAGCATCCCTGAAACCTCCCTATACCGCTACCGGAACGAGATTACACGAGAATGCGTAAACAACTTGGTGACATCCCAACTCTTTCGCTGTTGTTTTCTTTATTTTTCTATGGCGCCCTTGCGGCCTACCTCGAAAGACTCCTCGTGGAGGCCATGAATTGTTTAAAGTGCTCCCTCGGTCGACAATACAACCTTTTCAGAACTTCTACACAAACCCCGAGTGCAGTCGACGATACGGCCTGATGAAGCAAATGAAGCAGTCCCAAAAGTGCATCGTAATGTCGCTTGTCGTGTTTGTACGTTTGCTCGCACCCGGCTGAATCAATCAGGCCCGGTGTTAGTGTGAAACGGAGTATTTGCGACTGCAGCGACCTATAGGGGTCGCCACATGTCGACAAATATGGCGGCCGAAAACAGGTCGTGCTGTGTCAGCTCAACGCTCAACTCTCTGGTTTAGTAAACAGTCAAGTATTGACTTCAAAAATGGCTTGCCTCGATTTTGTTCACCACATTCAACGCCTGCGGAGGTGTGTTTTGGTGCAAGCGAGCTTCCAGAGGCTTAGCCTTCTTCGGGGAAGCGATGGAAGCACCTGCTCTCCTTCTACCGCGCTAATGAACGTTGATAAACGCACAATGTCTGGTTCGGTCACGCGGTGGTGTAGGTTGTTGCGTTCAGGCAGGGTGACCTTGGCAGCACGCCGATACGACAGCAACGACAAAGTCTCCGGGGCAACTGTTCGGCCTACACAACACGAGAAGCGATGCAAGGCGCACCTTATTCCTTAGGTCATTAGGAGTCGCAGCTCTTCTTCTAGCGGCACTGTCGTTGCCGCCGTTTTCGTAGCTGTAGACACAACCAACGCAACTTCCCTCGTTTTACTTGGGTGGCCGTCGCGCCAACCCCAACAACATGCCATCACGACCGGAAGCCTCAAGTGGGTAGCAAAAATTGCGAAAGTACCTGTTCCTACCAGTTCCGTGTTTTTCCGCTAGGTGCCGTCTGTTTTGCTGAAGTCGCCAACTACTGCGCCAATAGACGCTCTTCAAAAGTCAATCAGGCAACTTATATTCTCAGACCCGAGCCGAGTCCATGTCGACCGTTGACGCATCACTCTTGTCTAATGCAAGCTCAAAGTGCATACCCGAAATAAGTAGGCCTCGAAACAGCTACGAAAGGGTCCATGCTTTGGCCAAGAATGTATGGATGCTAATGGCTGCACCCTTTATAACGGGTGGTAGCTTGCGCCACCTAGCCGAGAAAGTAAGAACCGAAAGCACTTTTTTTTTTCCTTCTCCAATTTGCTCACCTTCTGCGACACTGGCAGTCACCAAGATGTCGAGATTGCCAGTGTTGTCTGATGGAGTTTTGTAAGGGGCTTATTTTCCAATTTCCCGCATCTGATATTTCATCGATCGCACCTTATACACATAAAAATCACAAAAGTATACAATTCCTTTTCCCACTAGATGATAGTACGAGGAATGATGAAAATGAAGGTAGTGACATCATGGGAGGAACAAAATGTAATCACATTGTTTGCAGACTAACAAAGCGCTCCAAACCGCCAGGTGATGGCGCTTGCTCTCTGAGAGACTAGTTCTTGGAGAAAGATCATACGTCATGCAGAATACAGTCTGCAAACAGACTGCACTTATCATACGTCACCGTGGTTCAAATGCCGCGTGCCGAAATTCCCCTCGAACTCGTTTCCATGCGGCATTCGAAGCGCGGACCGCGCGGTGACTCGCGCTCGAATCTGTATGCAGACTGTCTTTTTTGGGACGTATAAGCAATGTGACCCCGGCTTTATGCAGAAAGAGGATGCACCTTGGAAATCGTACTCGAAGTATACACCTTTTCCAGAAGGGCGCAACCATCTTGCATGTCGTCAATTCTGATATGCGGTGAAACATCGTTTTTGTCTTTCCCCGCCGCTGGAAGCTGTTTACGAAAAATGGGTGATTGTCACGCATTCTTTTTTTGGCTAACTTATTTTTTCACGCATATTCCAGGTTGAAATGTTTAATTATTTTTTAATCCCGCATACCAGGTACGGAACCCACGTGACTGTAAGCGACTGAGAAAAAAGCAATAAAACACAACTATATTATATATGGAAGGTATACAAGATATATTTCAAGGCCGTGTTCCAAACGTTATTCGATCTTACTTCAGGGTAACGGTCTTGTACTTTGGCGTTCTAAAACGTACCTCCGTTATGCTTTTTTTCATCTGTGTTGTCACGTGATACGACCCGCCCGAGTAACTCGGATTCATTTGGGCAAGATTTGGAACACAGCCCAAGTGTGCGCAACCTAGCTGTCAGACTGGGTTGGTGGCAGCAACCATGTTCATATACGCACGCACAACACTAAAACAGAAAGTGCGCACGAGGACAAAATAAAGATTCGCGTAAGATATCCAACGCGCATTGCAGTATGCTCAAACCAGACCCCAAACGGCCCTTTTTGTTTCGTAACAATAGTCGACAATTAGGATAGTTTCAATGCATCTCTTTTTCCCAGGGGGACACCGGAAATCATTAGGGGTGCCAGGCCTGATCGTGACATATCACTACCTCTCGGCAAAACGCGGCGACTAACCACTGGCTAACAAGGGTCGCTTTCCTTTTCTGGCTTGCCCCGCCATTGCCTCAGCACACCGAATAGGGGTTGGAGGCACGCGCAATCCTGTGAAACATACCCTCATGTCTCATTAATTTGCACCCCGTTAATATGAACTCCGCTTTATGGACAACCTTTTCGGGGAAGACTCCGGTAAATACGTGCAGTTTGGTCTCGTTAACATAGAGATTTAGTAGATCCTTCCGATATCTCCGATGACAATACGATGTATGCGCAAAGGCGGCGACGTAGTATCGAGTATCGTTACTAGAGCGTTTTAGCAAACCGTTTCGGCCCATCCGATCCGGTACGATGGACACACCGGTACAAACTGCGCATAAACGAGTCTTCTGTGCTAGCGCATGCGCAGTTCGTACTGGAGGGCCCACCGTAGTGTATCGGATGTGTAAAAACGGTTCCTTAAAACTCCCTATTGGAGTTAACTGAACGATCTACTAAAACTCTATTTTGAACGACTCATATTATGGACTTTTTTCTTTCCTGTGGGAACGGAAGTATTCGTAATAAAGAGACACGACAGTGCTCGTATAACCCTCGCCTTGGTGTTACTTCTTTTACTCCATGATACCTTCAGATCCCGGCCTTTTTATTTAATTTTTTTTCTTCTTCTTTTGCTAATTAAAATTTAAAAAAAAAAATCTCGAGTATTTCTGCTTTTAGTCTGTTGCTTTATTTTACTGCCGTTTAGATTTTCTTTCTTCGATAATCGTGCACCACAGTCGTTAGAAAAAGGCTTCGATGGAACGGCACAGGTACTCAAGTTTGGGAACCTCTCGGACGTGCCTAGATAATGACACTTAAAGCCCAGAAGAACTTAACTTTAACCATGAGGCATAAAAAAAAATTCAAAGTGCGTCATTAAGCACCGTTTTTGAGACATTAATATGGTTCAAGGAGCCGACCCCCGTTTCGACACGGCGGCATTGATTGAAATTTTTTTATGCTTTATGCCTTACTACTTCTTCGCCTCCCATTGAGAGGGTACTTGAAACCATGGCTATGGAAGGTTTCACAAATCAGTAACGATCTTGGACAGCGACCCTTCGTACTCACAGGTGCTTTAAAGGGGTTCCTTAGGATGCCCCTTTTTCTATGTGGATAAGTCAATCTGAGCGCTGTGCGTGTCCTCAAAAGGTCGAAATGATTGCCGTGTGTTGTACTTTTCTTAATAAAACAAAAACAACAGAAAAACTGAATTACTGTTCCTCATAATCACCAACATCCTAAAGCCGCAATTGCACTGTACACAGGTCATACAAAAGTCATCAAAAGAGAGAAACTCCGCAGAAACCATGACAGAAGTATCTGCGGACGGAGTGTTTCTGTAGACATGATGACCAAGATATCTGCGGACAAGCCTCAATAACATTAAAACCATATTTGCTTCATACATAGTACGTATATATGCCTCGGACGCGTTTGCGGGCAGTTTCTGTATACGACCAATCTTGCAAGACCGTCGCATAAACAAGAAACACGCCCCAGACAATGTCTGAAATTGGTTTTTGTATTATGTAGTAAGCAGCGTGACGGCGGCTTAAGTGTCCTCGAACGGTCAAAAAATGTTTTGTCACGTGTTGCCTCTTTTCTTCGTGAAAGACCTGATAAGGGCAACTTTTGGTCACGTACAGCTTGAGAACCGCAGTGCGCGGTGAGGCCCGGACACTTTATAGGGGACATTTAGGAAACCGTTACCACGTTCCGCGTTCCGTACTACTGGAGTTTTTTGAAGCATGCTTTTAAGCGCGCGCCTTGAGTGATACACAGCGGTGTACACGTTCCTAAAAAAGAGGAACGAAAGCTCACTCTTTCTGTTTTTTGGAAGTTCCATTATAAGTTCCATTTATGAGAAAGAAACTCGTTCCCATTACCGCTCAAAAAAATTGAACGCATCATTATATATGCGTTACTTTTGTATTCTGCTAATTGCTACCTTTAGTTAGTTAAAAAGAAGTTTTTTTTAAAATATATATATCCCATCAAATGGCAACATACAAATTTGAATTTGTGATGGAAGGACACCAAGAGGAGAAAAAAACCGGAAGCAAGGTTCTATTTTTTTATATATATAGTGTGTCTGAAATGACCAGGCTCGATATAAAATGGGCTGTTAAAATTGGCGCCTGCATGTAGCCATCTAAACTTTTCGTCAAAGGTGAATTACACAGGTCGGTTTTATCTTGTAAATTACAAGCCGTAGCTGTCTTTCTGTAAAAAATAAGGCCAGAAAGCTTGCGAAGGTCAACAGCGGACGGCGATGCAGACGACCGAGTCGAGTGGCGGAGCGCGTTTGGCGCACGTATGGATAGATGGCGTTGGGAGCAGCGTCCGGAGGTGTAGCCGACCAGCGAAACAAAGCAGACGACACGCAGACCAAATCTGTCAGCAGCAGGAGCGCCGTCGTAATGCAACCGCATTTTGTTTTTACTTTAAGTGTTGCTTTTATTGCCCGCATTTATTTTTAAGATTACAAAAATATTGCGTTCATTTTAATTGACCACGTTCGTCGGCATTCAGCACTTTAGTCTCGGTAAGCAGGTAGCTCCGCGTATCAATACGTGCGCCAAACGCGCCCCGCCATACGACTCGGTCGTCTTCGTCGCCACACGCCGTTGACCCTGGCAAGCTTTTGTAGTTCGCTCTCTATTAAAAGAGTTCCACGCAGAAATAAATAATAATAATTATTATTATTATTCATATTCTTCTTGGTTCACCAATTTTGGTAAAGCATCCTCCCTCAGAGATCTCATTCGATGATTGCTTGGAAAAAAAATTGTAGAAACAAAGGGCACCATAAAAAAAAGGAAGTGAAAAATAGTAATGGTTACTAACGACTTCATTACTGCCAAAAATAATAAAAATTATTCGTATAATTACTCCGTAATAATTGCATCCGAATTATTACAAAGTTAGTCGAATAAGTTATTGGTTAAAGCCTGCGTCTAAAAACTGGAATGTGCCGAGTTAGAACATGTTATATTAAATTATAAATTGTTTTATATTTGTCATTGTTAGGGTTGGGCAACTGATCAGTGAACCTACCGATTAACCGAATAATGCTTTAATCGCAATTAATTTTTTAAGCCGGTTAATTGATCAAATACTGACGACCCAAAAGAAAGTTAGAATTAAACGTTTCCCCCACGCGGACGTTGGCGAGAACGCCTTTACGGAGGGCAAACTCTGTGGGAAAGTTTAATCCAAAGTAAACTGTAGGGGCGATATTTGCTACTCCAGACAAGTGCCCAGAAGCCTACAGGTGTTCCGGCCACTTCAACGCCATGCGACTGCCCGTGTACCGCCGCAGATAACATTGTAAACAATCAAAGGAGGTCGCTTTTGAGGGACAACATCGTTACATCAATCAAAATCTTTGCTTCATGCTGTTGAGGTGTGTCAGCAGCATCTGTGAGTGTGAGTGTCTTTAAACGGTTCTCAACTACACATCGAGGCTGATTCATTATCCAAATTGCATATTGCGCCGCTTATCAAATATTCAGCGAAAGCAATGCATGAAAATAAACGAGACCGATTAATCGATAAATTAACCGATTAAAGGGTGGCGATTAAAAGGGTTAAAAAGTTTAATCGACGCTCAGCCCCAGTCATTATAGAGAACAGGTAGGTTCAAGACAGGATTACGTATGCATGTTCCGTGGTAGGACTTAGGATTATACACTAAAATTACACATTTTCTAGTGTTCAAAACAACCCTTCCAGGAAGTCAATATTTTTGTTCTTACACCAGTGTTCCTGTTACAGTTATAAGACAAATTTCGGTTAGGGAACGCGTGATGAACACGATCAAAATATGTAAGATGAAAAAGAGCGCTCTGGAAGCTTTAGGGCGGCAGCCGTCACTCCGATAAATCATCCTACACTATAAACTATCCCTCACGTAAGTCGAAACGATATCATACTGGGAAACAGAGCGCATGCAAGTCGTAAGCCCCTGAACGGCACCGAGAACAGAAAGAGTAAACATCCTCCAGGCGTTCGATCGCATATGTATACGTGTGGCCCAATCTCAAAGTGAATTCTCCGAGATTCGAATTGTTTTATCGGTCATCCCGTTCTTTAAAGATATAAAAAAAAACAAAAAAAAACACGCAGAGCGTTTCTTAGTGAAAAAAAGACTACAGTCCGTTCTATGTTAAGAAAGCAGGACAAACTCCTCCCACAAAGCTCTCTTCTTGCCATAATATACCTGTCGCAAACGTGCGGCGCTTAGACGGCAGGGGATTTTGAGAACTCTCGCTACAGATCACGTGCTTTCTCGTTGCCCCTCCGCGACCGCGCGCACGAGTAGCGCTAGCAACCGCCAGCTGCCGTCGCATCCATCCGCCATCCCGCCCACCGCCGGAACGTCGTACTACTGTAGTCGTACGTCGTTAGCGGCGCAGTGCCAGCGTAAACGCAGCGCGACGGATGAAGCTATTCACTTCTTTGAATATGTTGTTCGTCGTAACTTGCCTTCAGTCTGGCAGTGTCACTTAATCCACGCACTTTTCACCGCAAACGTGCTAGGGTTCGGCTAGGTTCGACAAAGCGTTGGTGGAGCAGACGACAGAGTCGGTACAAAGGAGACGGATGAGAAAGGGGCAGTTTCGCAAAATAGCCAACCCGATACCGTGTCTCCATTTCCGTGCCCTCGCTCAAAACCTCTTAGAAATAAGGCCGTAGCGCTCCGAGTGGTTACATAACAATGTCAGAGAAGGAAGGCCATGGTGCAACTACGTGAGAAACTATCTGGTATCGGCGTGAAAAAAAAGTTGTTTGTCGAGCGGCGCGGTGGTGTTTGTGCGCGTTATCCGGCATTAATATACGTTTTAAAAGTGCAGTCTTGTACAACACACACACACACACATATATATATATATATATATATATATATATATATATATAAACGTAATATACAACGGCTTACCAAGGTTGAAAGTACCAAAATTTATATTTATGATTATCCCCGTAACCACGGGACTACCTGCAGTCACGTAGCTCCCCACACTTTTCGAATGAACCGGCTCCAATGCGACATTTTCTTCCCTCATACGGGCTCCGATTCTGGTAAATTTACGTTGTGTATGAGCTGCTGACCGTCTGACAAGAAACGCTGAGGAATTTCAGAAGGGAAGGGAACCGAAAAAAAGAAAAAAATCCAGTCATCGCCGCAGGGAGCGCACACGAGCAAGAAATGGGACGGCAACGTTAAGCCTTTCGTCTCACACTGCTGTCGGTGCTCTCGAGTGTAATTCTTTTGAGATTTGTTTCCTTCTTGCCGTCGTTTTTCTGTTGTCACCGCAGTCTCGGATAGTTTTTTTCTGTTCCGCTTGATACTATGGTATTTCCGTGGATTCGCGGAACAAGTCCTGCTACGGTTTGAGTGGCATGTGTGGCAACTAGTGTGGCAACGCTGGTCGATTTTCGATACACCCTTCTCTCAACAAAGAGACTTCTTGGAGTTCGTGTTCAAATGTTTCCGTGGCGGATATGGCGGGACGTATAGATACGATTGACAGGTGAGAAACAGCTTATTTATGGGCTTTCTTGGTCATGTAGGACGCAAATAAAGTGTTGGAGTCGATTTTTTTTTATATCTCGTGATAGAATGGAATCTTGCTCTTCGTCGTTATCCGTGTGCTGTTGCGTCGACTTTTGTAAGTATGCGTGGTAATATTCTAGTTTTTAGTGGAAGGTGAATAACAAGTTAGTGTGATTATTGAAAGTCTGTTGTTTGTGCTTGTGCGTTCATTTATACTAATGTTATTTTATTGACTTTACCGCTCTTTTAGAAGAAGCTTATCTGTATTAAAGTAATAGTATTATTGTATCCAAAATAAGTTATATTTTTTTTCTAAGGCAGCTCGAGCCCAGAGGAAAAGTAAATCTGTTGACTAAATAGTAAGTTTAGTACCCCTGCCACACAAAAATTTAATATATTTTCAATAAATAATATGGGATTTAATCAGCTCGCGGTTTTGAGTGATTATATGAGCGTCGCAGGCTGATTTGTTGACCCCATAATGTCATTTGACTGAAATTACCTTAATAGTGCCATGTGGCCGGGGTATAATGCTAGAATTCAGTGACTGCACGCGATAACATCGCTTACATGATCGTAAGTGACACTTGTCTTGCCGTGTCCGCGTTGACTCCGTCTACCTGATTTTTAAACGTGAGCTGTTTTGCTGAGTCCTGCGTCGCCATTTTTTCGAAGTATTTCTGTATAAAATATGCATTCCTACAGCCATAATTTTGTGACTCAATGTTTTCGACCTAATACAACCACATTCTTATAGAGACGTCTTATACGCATACATCGTGCCATTTCGTACCGGTTATTTAGTGGTGTGATATTTTGCCGGCGTAATAAAAAGTTTTCTAGCCCCGTTCTATGTGCAGCTTTGATTTTAGAAAATAAGACACGCTTATGTGACCAGAAGCGCGTTGTTACGACGGTCGATCCACGCGCGTTGCCTTCGCTTTGACGCGCGCCCCCAACGGCCTTCCTTTGCGACGTCACGAGAAGAGAACTACGAACTCATTTCTAGGGGGTGTTGGCTCGTCGCTCGTCCGACTCTGCTCTCGGCCGCTCGAACGTTGTTGCCATGGTAGCTTGCGCCTGCTCGCGTATGCCACGTGGTAGCGGGAGGAAAGACGATGGGTGGGGCCGTACCGAGGACTCCCATTATTCGTCGTGCAGCGCGCGCGGGCTTTTGAGAGTTTTGCAAAGGGTCTATTGTCGATTGCCTTCTATCCAGCGTTCACTGCACTAAAGTGGAAAAAACTTTTGTGGGCGGTGCTTATGGTTTTTTAAAGAGAAGCTAATGGCTTTTTTAGGAAATAGTTATTTTCTAAAATACGCGGAGCGATTGCCGCAGGGCATGCGAGAGCATCTCCGTCCTCTGTTATCTTTTCAAAGCGTTTTGACGCCATCGTCGGCATCCCCGAGCAAGCTTAGTGGCAGCGAGCAAGGGTCATCTGACCCCGCCAATTACGCCACTTGTGTTAGTTTTTGTCTCCGCTCTTGCGCTCTCCGGCGCTCAGCGCCACCCTGCCAAAAATTTTAATTGGCGATTACTACGCTCCTACTCATAAGACAGAGAGAAAACTTAAGACGCTCAATTTTAAAGGTTCCTACATTCAATCTTTCCCAGTTTTTTTCAAATTGAATTAACCCTCCTCCTCATCTTCCCTTTAACCTACAACAGTCTAGAGTAGAAGTATAAGAGGCGACAGCGCTTGGCCATACTTCTCCTTCTACTAGTCCTTGTCCTTCTTGCGCCATGTTTTTTTTATTATGTCCTGGACAGCTTAAAGGGTAACTCCGGTTTCGTACTTTCAATTTTTGGATTATGACTGTTTTTAGCGCAGTCAGCGTCCCTGAATTGCAAGGTGTAATTTTTTCCCCATTATTGTGCGTAGTTTTAAAGATATCGACGCTTCAGAGTTTTGTTTGGGGCGCGGCCAACCAAAACCGAAACTAACCGCTCGAGTCCCCGGCAACACTGGAAATCAGCCGCTATGTGAACGTGACGTCAAGATCGTTCTCGTTCAACGAGTACGCAGGCCCAGCGGCACCTACCTCTGTTGTGCTAGCCGTCTAAAGACAGGAGGTAAGCTGATTTTGTTTTAATTTTGTATACGTGGTAGTTATCCAGCATATGTAGCAAGAGTTAGTGCGTACACCCAAAAGCTAGCGACTGGAAAACCCATGAACTCGTTCGGTGCCGCACTCGGCGGCCGCCGCCGTGCGTGCGCTATGCCGTACTCGTCGCCTGTTTATCCAAAAGCTAGCGACTGGGAAACGAGTGAACTCGTTCGGTGCATTACTCGGCAGCTGTCGCCGTGCGTGCGGTCTTCCGTACTCGTCGTTAGGCCTAAATTGTTATCGGGGCTCCGCCGTGCTGCCAGTGACGTATAGCACTGGAGGCCCTCTCACTTTCGCGCTGCGGGTCAGTCCCAGACACGAAACTTTGAGGCTCTCCAGCGTGGGCCGCGGCGCCCGAACACCCGTGTGCTGGGCTGTACACGTCTGTTTTTTCGTTCTTGTTTCCTCGGGCGCATAAAAGCCGAAGCCGAAGTTGTGGACGACACGTCGCTGAATTAAATGGTATGGGATTTCCTTTTTGACACCTGCGAACTCAATGTAATCACTTTCCACAAAATGCAAGGAGCATATAAATCAGGTAGCGTCCGCTTTCCGAGGTGCCTGTAACTGTTCTACAGGAATTGCAGCCAGCCATTGGTCCCGACCCCGTTGATCTTTCTGAAACTCTTTCGCACTATGCCACTTTTTTTTCGGACGCAGGACATGTGAACCAGCTCTTCACGCAACATCTTGGGTGTATTCTTTTCTAATTCGATCATGGAAATTCACCACCGGCACTCACTGCTCATCTCCCAACTCCTCAATGTACAAAACAACTCATCTTGGAATACAGAACAGCGAGCGGAACAAACATAACTGCAAAAGAATTGCACGGCAAACAGTTTGTGTTTGTCCGTCCCTTCTCGTTTTCTTCCTCAAGTTTAACAGTTCCCGCTTCGCCGCATGTCGTCTGCTACGTCTGCTACGCAGGAAAAAAAAAAAAAAAAAAAAAAAACGCACGGTCGGGTGTAGCCACGTGACTTCCGCCACTCACACTCTTCCTTCCACTTCTCCGACTTCCGTGCGCGGGTTTTAGTTTCGGTTTCGAGCAGTTGCGTCTTTTGGCTTTATAAGAAAAATACTTTACTCTGTTGCAAAATATTAATTGGGTAGTCTTCCGACACCATATTAAAGCGCCTGGCAAAAAAATGAAAAAAAAATTTTGGTGGGTGTCAGTGTCCCTTTAAGAGTGGCCTCGAGGGGGAGAATACAACAAAACCAACTGCTTCTTAATCTTCCCTTTGTCCTTTTGCCTTTTCCCATTTTTTTTGTTCAATAACCTCAACATCAGTACTTGAACTATCCTCCACTGGTGAGGCGTTTCCTATGTATCATTGTTGCTTGAACTTCTCTGTGATTACTGTTCCCATACACTCCATTGCCTCATCCCCTTCAACCTGATTACCCTCAAGCGTGACAACATACTTCTGCTCAAACTTTGTTTTATGACTTAGTGAATTCAAATGGTTCTAAAACTTCCGGCGGCGTGCGCGTGAGCGGCTTCGATCCGCTGGTCTGGCAACTACTGAAATATAAAGGTCTATAGTCATTCTGAATGCTGCATAATGATCACGAACCCTCAGAGTTATATTTACGCGAACGACATCAGAAGTGGCGAAGATGTGTATGTACCGTATCCAAAGGACGCTAATTTGATTTTCGAAGCAAGAACCTCTTAAAGTTCTAATATTCTCGCCCCAGACGCTTCGCTTCGACGCCTAACCGTGTTACTGGCATCACTCGTCTCGCAAAAAAAAAAAACAAAAAAAAAAAACGCATGCTTGCTTTTTGTTTCGAGTAGGCGCGCGCGCGTTGTAAAGTTAGAACAAAAGCCGAGTTCGCACCCCGCAGACTTTCCTCTCGTCGTTCATTATAGAGCAGTTCGCGTTTTCTCAAGCCATTACCTCGATTGCGGCCTAATCCTCCTGCGCGGCGCCCCAAATGGGCATGCACAGAAAAGCGATTTGGGGCTCGCTCAGTTTCCAGGAAAGTCCGAGACAGCGGTGTCGTCTTTAGCTTTCTGTGGCGGGAATTCGGACGAAGAGAAACTGCAGAACCCAATACATTTATAGACACTGGCCGGTGACGGATAGTCCGTCATGGAACGGTGCTTATACTACAACATACAACGGACCGTGTGCATACACTGTCGGGGGTGCGTTTCTTTATTGTATAATGGTCCTATCACATTCGTTATAAGAAACAAAACTGTCTCCAGACATGTTCCGAGTAACAATACGCGTGAAGCAGACATGTTTTGAACATGCTTAAGGCTTGTCCTCGGATAATTTTGTTATCAAGTCTGCAGCATCTTTTGTATCATGTACGAGTACGAGCATGATGGCTGCGGCCTAAAGCCGGGCTCACAGTGTGCTAAGCATCATAAAAAAGGAAGTGGTGACTCTCGGATTCGACCGAGAGTCACCACGAGATCCCTGCTTCGAATGCCGCTAAGCAGTGAGTTCAGGTAGAAACTTGTCAGGCGGCATTCGAACCACCAATATTGCGGCAACTCGTGTTTGCACACTGTCATTTGCCCGATGTATCAGCAGTGTGAATTCGGGCTACTGCGTCGCCGAGAGCATTTGCTGACCATAGAAGGTGAGGGATGGGATACGTGTCATCGTGCACTCCACACTCTTAGAAATCTGGTGAATACTTTCCTGCAAAGCGCTTTCGAGAGTCAATCGCTGAAACCCCGTTGAAACATTCTAGGAAATAATGTATACATTGGTTGCACTGACGTCATATCGCATACTTTTGACCACCAGGTAAGAGGAGGAGAGGGAAGCTGCTTTTGTAAGAATTTTGAGCGACGGGTTAATCTTCTATAATCTTCTGGGAGGAGAATCGCGACGACTGTGCAAATCCGGGAGGCACAAAAGAGGATCCTGATAAGAGGAGAGCTCCCTCTTTCCCTCTTCTCTGGTGTTCATCGGAGCGCTCTTTGAATGATGGCACGTGCAACCCACGTACTCGGGGGAAGAAAATTTTCTGGAATGTCCTTTTTACACTATCATGGGCGTGAAAATCCGTATTATGTATACGCTTCCAAGCATGCGTTTTCGTTTAATAACAACGCTGCGGTGGAGTGAGGCGTACAACGTCAAAGATAGTGTTCGCCTCACTTCACCGTAAAAAAGGCGCCGATAAAGGTGCTGTACTGCGTATAGCGCCCCTTTTCCGCACCATTCTTACACCCCTCAAAAATAAAAGGCGTATGATGCAACAGCAGCCTAGCTTACGACTTGAAAGGGTACGTTAGGTCGAACTAAGGGTGCTGTAGAGGGGGCAGTTATGAAATTACTGTAATTAAATTACAGTTATTAAATTAATTTGGATAATATTTTTTGCAATGTATCTCATTACATTTTGATGCAGGTAATTTAGTAATGTAATCAATTACCATAGTGGCGGTAATTGTAATTCAAATCGTAATTACTTTCTGGATATTCCAGCCTCGTTTTTTTTTTTGTTTGTCCGGAAATGAACAAAAAGAAAAGCAATTCTTGCATTTGGAAAAATAATAATAATAATAATATATATATATATATATATATATATATATATATATATATATTTTTTTTTTAAATAACGAATAAAAAACGACAAATGCGGTTTTCGTTTGCGGCTTTTGGCTCGTGTGACGGTCGTACTGGATTCGTTTATGTGCGCGTTGCTTCAATTGGCACTTTAGGTCGTACTAGAGGGTCGTGCCGCCTAAATCCTGCTGGGTCTGTGTGGCTGTGACCAAGGATAGGCTTACCCAAACATGGACTTTGTCTCCCTTGAAGGTTATCTTGCCCCGAAGTTCACACAAAGAAGACACAGCCCACAGGAATAATGAATAGCAAGGAAATCTGAACCCAGACGCACCCATAGATCGACAGCGTGAGCAGTCGGTATTTCGGAAAAACGTGAAGTCAGTCGGTTCGGTTTATTTATTTTTTTTTTTTTGGGGGGGGGGGGGGGGGGGGGGGGGAGGAGGGGGGGTTGACGGTTCCTACTTTGCAAATGCAGAGCAGAGTGCGTTCTTTCTTTTTGTTTAGCTCCTCCTTTAAAATGTATGAAACAGTAACTTGAAAGTAATTTCATTTCTTTTATGCGGTAATTCGTTATTGTTATTCAGTACTTTTGTGTAGTAGTAATTTGTAATGCATTTTATTTACATTTCAGTCGTTTTCAGAAAAGTAATTAGTAATGTAATTTAATTACACTAAATGCGTAATTTGGCCATCTCTGGGGTGCTGAGAAGGTGTAGCCGTTGGTGTAGATATTTGGTACAGCGCTTGTACACGCCTAATGCATTGCTTAGTGTGCCATGTTAGATTAGCGGTGTACAGAGTACACTAGAGTTGGAATGACCAGGACAGTCTCCTCTAATCCGTTATATTTTTTTTTTCTCAAACGTCTGAGCCATCTAGCAATCATTGCGAAAGCTGCGAAATTCCGCGCTCAATCTTGCGGCGACAGAGCAACAAATTCGCGTAAAGCAGGCTCCTGCACTGCTTCGGGAGGGAAAGGCGCCGTATGTGAGCCAATTAGTCAGGATGGAATCCCCACTGCCTGCTCTAACGCTCACGTCGTACGTGTTTAGTTTTTCAAATGTAGATAAGCCGTGTAATGTCACCAGTGGAACGGGGGATTTGCTTCCGGACAGGCTGAACAGAGAAACGTCTGAAAAGGGCTTATCGTGCTTCAAGAAGTCCTAATTGGAGCTAATTTTTTCCCCCGTTGACTGACAGCTTAAGCAACGCCAGGCACGGTTCGTTACTGTGACACGTTCTGCTACGGGATTCGTACTTCAACGTTCTGATTGGTTGATGCCGCAAACTAAATTACTGACTGCGGAGCTATAACGAAAAGCACGGGACTCGACTCGCACGCTTTGGTATCTTTTAGCTGTCAGTCACTTTGCACATACAGCCCCTTTCGCAACAACGCGGGTGGCGTTTTATCGAGGGTCGCCGTAGCGTTCTAGCGTCGGTATGGTACGCTGTATGCGGAACGCAAGTTCGTCTGCTCCTTTTGCGGGGGTTCTTGTGAAGTTAGAACACCGAGCTGTGATTGGCTCTGATCGAAGGATAGTTAGTAGACCTCAGGGCAGCTAGCATTGAGGTCTACCCACTATCCTTCCAATCGGAGCCAATCAGAGCTTGGCTTCGTTCTGACGTCACTGTAACTCCTGCATTTCTAACAAACGAACTTTCCCTCCGCATATGCCTGTTTCTTTCCGCTAGGGTGCGCTTTGGTGTCCACGAGACGCGACCGCAAAAGAGGCGCCTCCACTAGCGTCCGCGAGACGCGACCATTTGACGCTGCGGTGAGGCGGCAGCCTAAAACATCCCATAGTGAACGATCGACGGGCGTAAACTAGCGTCTGTCAGCGACCCTCAGCGTCTGTATACGGTCCTATAAAGGCTCTGCTGCACTCTGTAATCGAGCGTAGCGAACGCGGCGTAGCGCAGAGTACACAGATACTCATTGGTCGAAGATATCAAGTTGCTGCTCGCCGGCCAATGAAACGCCTACGTCCTACGCTACGCCTCGTTCGCTGCACCCTTAACAGAGAGCCCGAAAGGATGAAATGCGACGGGCAATGGAGACGCGTCCTATAAATATCCGATTTCGCTCGCCAGGGGCGCGGCTCCAAACGCGAGAGCTACAGGTGTATGCGGGCAGAAACCGGGGGAGAGGAGGAAACGAGCGCGCGCGAAGACGACAGAACGCCGAGCTTTGGTTGCAGTGGTTTATGGGGTATGAAGCTAAAGCTGCCTGCCTTTGTCTCCACTGCACTCGTCGAACTCCTTAGAACTCGGAACACCGGGGTCCGGCGTTTCGCTCTCGCATATGTACGCTATTTACGAGTGCAGTTGAGACAAAGCTTTGGGTCTACCCACTACTGTCGAGACCGCTTATAACGAAGTCAACGGGAATCTGAAATCACTTCGCAATATCCGCTGTTTCATTATAACCGACTTCGGTTATAAGGAAGTGCAAAAGGAAAGGGAATGGGAAATCGTGATCGCTTCGATATAGCCAATATTTCGTTATAACCGACTTCGTTATAACCGGTCCTTACAGTAATCTTTCGAACCCGAAATCGGCGTTCGAAAATTTAGATTTAGTGTCGAAGGCGGTGTCCCCTGTGACAATATGTACAGCTGCAACGGAAAAAGAGTAGCACATGTGAGCGATCACCGGAGCGGCAAAATCGCGACACGCAGCGCTATTGCTCCCGATCGCGCCGATAGCGAGAGTGCCAGTCACGTTCCATATCTCAACGCGGGGGCGGCCGGCAGAAAATTGAGGGATAATATAGCTTTCAATATCCGGGTTTTAGGGTTTTACGATGGGCTGCTTTCTGATAGCCACCCCCGCGTTAACACATGGAACGTGACTGGCAGTCTCGCTATCAGCGCGATTAGGAGCAATTGCGCCACGTATCGAGATTTTGCCGCTCCGGTCGTCGGTCACTTGTGTTATTCTTTTTCCGTTGCAGCTGTACGGATACCACACACTGAGAGTTTCCGCACTGTGAACGAAAAGGCGAGAGAGAGTGGTCATTTGAATTCATTGAATATACATATATCACAAAAAGGAGGTATGCTTTAAAACGTAATTATTAGACGACGTTCCGAGCGGGGACCGCCCTTCATCAGGTCCTAATGTTGCAATGGTACTTGGAAACTTGCCACTTTGACAAAAAAAAGAAAAAAAGAAAGAAGTGAGGGAAGGCGAAAAACAACTTTTTAGAACCAGCCATGGCTCGTTGGGGGCCATTAGCCAAGAAGACGTTGCCCGTTCACGGCGGCCTATTGTAGCCTGTTGTAAGCGTTCAAGCGCACTTTGTATTTCGCCGCACCGCAGGAGGAGCGGGTCAGGTCAAGTTGTTTGCTATGTGAAAACAAGTACGTTGCCTACACCTTTTTTTTTTTTTTCTAGTCCTGAATTTTTTTGCCGGAGCGATATGCCCTCACTTGTAAGTTATCTCCTGACGAAGCCTAGTCTCTCGGCGAAACTGTGAATTAAACTTCCGCTGTTTGTTGTTTTTCACCACGAGATTTTCACTTCGTTATATATGCAGGGTGTTTCTTTTTTATTCCTACATACTTGTTTTAAAAAAAAACCATGAAAGCTACACTAATGCGGTTTTCACAGGTGGGTAATACGGCCAGGCGGACATAATCTGGGTGGTTAATGTTTGCGATAAGTCGGCTAATTGATTAGAACTCGTTAATTAGCTTTTTAATTATTGAAAATAGACATATGATTTCAATTAGAAACTTGTAGAGCATAATCGAAAACCATTAAATCAACTATTTTTGGAAGGATATAACGCCGGACCAGCAGATTCAAGGAGGATGATACATATTTTCTGAATGCTATGTTCTTTAAAATGCATATGTTTTGAGAACGGGTGCGTGAGTATGGACTTGACTCTAGTTTTGTGATTATCAAACAGCAACCGAAATGAAGTACTGCTTTGTCCTATATAATCTATGTTGCATAGTTCACAGCGTAAAAGATAAATAACGTTACGCACTCCACAGTTGAGGTTTCCAGCGATTTTGAAAGAAAACTCAGAGTTTGCGCTAGTGAAAAAATTGGTGGTTTCTACATATTTACAAATCTTGCACCTGGGCGTCCGGCAAGGTCTACAACCAGAAATGTCTAAATTCCTGTTTCTTTAGTGCACTCGTCATGCCTATCTTTGTCTTTTTTTTAAAATTTCTTTTAAGTTGACGGAACCTTAGCATTGTTTTAAATTTTTTTTATTGCATGCTGTTCTAAGAGGTACGTACTACGCGCTTCGATCCATTCGGGCAAACAAGGTGGCAACGGGTGGTTATCATTTGAGCCCGTTCTCGTTTCGACCACTAGGGCCTTCTCAAAACAACCATTCTCAAAAAGATCTTCTCGCTTTGACCCGTCGTATTTGGCTTTTTCCCGTTTCGTCTTTCGCATTCCAACCCTCCTCATTTGGGCCCGTTCTCGTTTCGCCCTTTTCACCCGGCCCTTTTCAAAACGGCCATTCTCAAAAATATCTCGCTTTGACCCGTCGCACTTGACTCTTTCTATACCAAAATCGTTTTTTAGGGTAATAATAATACATTGATAAACTTTGTGTATGTGTGTGTGTGTGTGCTTGTGTGTGTGTGTGTGTGTTCTACACTACAGGCAGACTCTCTCTACTAAGGATTTTAGCAGTGCGTCGAGGTCGTCGTGAAAAGCTACTAGCTGACAATAAAACAGACCAACTATTTATTGCAGCCAGATCATATTCCGAAATGTCACGTTGTTTGAGGTCTCTTAACTTGGGACAATGCCACCACCTCTATAATGCAGTGGTTCTCAAAAGGGGGTCTGCGTAGACATCCTAGGAAACCGCGAAGCCCTGTCTCATGAGTCAGGCACGGCAATACTAGTTGTCTTTCTTCACATTGAGAAGAAACGTTCCAATTTTCGGGAGAGTACTCTCGTGTGTATGTCAATGAGATAAGTGTGCTTTACACTAGGAATTAGTTCTATCCATTTATTAAATCATTATCATGATAACCTACACCCTTCTATGCCCCTCGCCCCAAACGGGGTCCTCCATCATCTCCGCTTTTCTACAAGGCGTCTGCGAAACGTCAATGGTTGAGAACCACTGCTATTATGTATGCTATTTTTGTTCAAACAAAGTTTCCAAATTAAAAGTTGATCGTTTTTTTTTTCTTGTTTGCTTAGAGGAAGGGAAGCAGGCGTCAATGTACAATTCTCAGTGCGTACCTCTACAGATAACATATATCTGATGGTATGTTGGGGGCCCAACTAAGGTAAGGCTCATCAACAAAGCCGCGAAGGCATAACGACGTTAGAAGCATGCCGGACTAGTGCTATTCGGTTGTAGCGCGAACGGGCGAAATGAGAATGGGTCCAGTTGCGAAAAACACGATTCGGATCTTATGAGAAGGTTCAAACGAGAAGTACCAAATGAGAAGGGGTCGAAATGTGCACGGTTCAAATGCGAATAGGACGTTTTGAGATACACCCGGTGCCAACAGAGAACGTGTATATGTGTTGCTTTCTTCTTTTGTAATTTTATGAGTCAAGTAGGTATTGCCAATTTTGAAATTTTTTCTTGAACATGATAGCATTTTAATGATCGTGGAATGAATCGTTTGTCGGCGTTTTTTATAGGAAGAAAAATGTGACGATGACCTTTCGTTGAGCATGTTCGGACATTTTTATTGTTTTTGTTTAGAAGTGTGCATAATGATACGCATGATTTTGCCAATTTTTTTTGGTTTATGTTTGATTGTGTGTATGTTTTTTTTCTATAATTGTGTTAACTTGTCGATAACTACGGGTCTACATACCTCCGTCAAGCAAAAATGCCTTCTGCCAAAAAAAAAAAAAAAATGTATTTGCTTTGATTGAGAAAATTGAACCCAGTTTTTCGGCCCGTATAAATGAACAACAGGTTGCTGAAAGCTAAAACTGTCAGAATGTGACGCTAGCGGGGGTGAGAGAATGTGAATATTCGAGAACACGATGGTACATACCTGGATCCAAAAATTAAAGATTAAAAACGAATTTTTTTTCTGTGCGGGTCGATATACACCTAATATATTTTCATAACAAGTAATTACATTGTGGCCCCCTTTGGCATTCCTTTTAGTAAAGCAAACTTGCCAGCAAAAGAAAAACATTTCTTACTGGCAATGGACCTTTTCCAAATACCGACGGCACCAGGCGGTGGCTGCACGAACTAAATATCAAGGAAGTGACCTACCTGCGCTACCAATCGATAATGGGAGCTACACTACCAGTTGCTTCGCTTTCTGAGCAGCGTCGCGTGCCCAACGCGACTGTAAAGAGGGAAATCCTTAGCGTCCACCGAAACGTCGTGTTTTTCTTTCCGTCCACTTTCTTTTTTATGTAACACAATTATATATATGCTGCAATGACGTGTTCTACTCGTCGATCTACAACCTCATTCCGAATTTCCTCGATTTTTCGTGCCGACTTCCACCGCTTGGCATCGGGCGCTCGCGCGTGCGCAGAACGCTTCTTGGAAAAGGTCCATTTCGTTTGAATGAAACAAATGCCACAAGCGCCCTCAACGTAACATTTTTGTGCTGACCAAATTAGGCTTAAGTGGACGTCGGCTCATAAAAAAATTGAGTTTTTCGTTTCTCTCTTTTTTTTTTTTTTGATACACGTAACGCCACGTTCTCAAAACTTTACAAATCCCCCCCCCCCCCCCCCCCCCCCCCCCCCGGGGGGCCAGCGTCAGATTCTTATAGAGATTTAACTTTTTTCAATGTGTAGTTTATTTATAGGTGCCAAAGAACTGGGTTTAACGTTCCCGATCGGAACCCAGTACCAGTAGAGAGCTACAAAAAAAACTTAAACCAACGCTTTATTTTTTATTTTCTCGAAAAAAAACAAAAAACTATGCCATATTTTTAGCGTGTTGCTTTTTTTTTTTTTTTTTTTTTTCTGAGGCAGCGCTTTGGAGCAGGCTTAACGAGAAGAGCCGGCAACAATGTTCCGAGGCTTCATCATCTCTGTCCGGCCCCTTACCTGCACGAAGCGGTAGAAAAAGAAATCAAGCAAGCAACGCTTGACGGCAGCAGTTCAAGGGGACAGTTCATCGTCGGACGGACAGTTCGTCTTCATCACAAGACATATACCTAGAGACACATAGACGGTTGTCTAATGGATCCCTTGACGTTTCAGGGGGAAGCTCATAAGGACTGCAATATCAGCAGCAGCAACACAAAAACAAAGGCCGACAAGGCGTGCAAAGTTTTCGGGGACCCGAAAACGCGAAGTTGATGGTCTGGAACGGAGTGCACCGCATGCCCAGAGCAAGCACGACGTTTAATAATAGGTTTCCTGGAGACAATGTCGAACAGAGTTCCAATTCTCATTCTTTTTCTTTTTTTGCTATGTGATGTAGTGCCCGCCAGTCATCTTAATTGCTATTGTAGCAGTTGTACCTTTGTCCTTGGCTCAATTGTTTTCAAAACTTCTTTCTTTATAATTTTTTTTTTTAGTTTGGGGGGGGGGGGGGGGTTGGTTTTTATACTCTGACTGACTTCGGACCTCGTAAACGTGCGTTCAGTCTCCTCAGGATTGAATGGGTATACAGAGCATGTCTTATGTACATAAAAAAAGGCTTGAGTTTTAACTTTAATGTTTAATTTGAGGTATACAGTTAGTGATATACGCTCTAAAAAAAATCTGGAGCGTCTGCTTTCAAGCGAAGCCCTTGAAAGAGTTCGTCGCTGTAATTTACGGGGAGAGTTTGTTAAGTGACGAAGTTAGAATTACTACACTTAAACCTATGAAAATTAGAGAGTTTTAGTAGTTCGTTCCGACACCTGCGTTTACAGGAAGTTTTATGGGACCGTTTTTGCACATTTCATTTTCATTTTATTTTATTTATTTTCCTTGAGGATCCGTGTCCAGGTATTACATAAGGGAGAATAAGGTAAAAGACACTTGTTTGAACACAAAAGTAAAAATAAAAAAAACACAAAAAATGAAACATCGTACAAATGTTAAATGGCAATAACAAGTTAACAAATCACTGTACAAATTTATAACTCGTTCGTTTCATCGAAAAAAAAACACGGGTTCACAAAACTTAGATGTGTTAATTTCTAGTACAATGTCATTGGGTAATGAATTCCAATAATCAATAGCAAGAAGTAGCATGGAATTTGCGAAAAACAAGGATGAAGTGCCGATGAATTTGATTTTACAGTCATTGTCAACCCTAGCGGAAATTCGATCTTTAATCTGTGGATTGTTATAGTATATTTTATGAAGAAGGTGAAGTCTTCGAAAAAAAGAAAGTGTTTGGAGATCAGACCGATTACGAAGTGAAGTGATACTAGTGTAGGAGGAGTAGTCGGAGTGAATGCACCTTAGTGCTCTGTTTTGAATTTTTTTTTCTAGTTCGTTAGAGAGATAATTTTGAAATGGTGACAAAGTCGATGATGCGTATTCCATTTGGGAACGAGCCAGGGTTGTGTAGGCTAGCCTTTTGATTTCGGGCGAAAAGAGTCTGAGATTACGTTTTAAGTATCCAAGTGTGCGGTTAGCTTTTAGGACAACTTCGTCAACGTGGTGGTTCCGTGCAAGATCGCTGGTGAGGTGAAATCCTAGGTATTCATATAATGTGCATTGGCCAATGTTATTGATGCCTAGTTGGTAAGAAAAATTAGACGATGAACTTGCACTTTTCCATATTTAGGCTCATCTGCCAATCGTTACACCACTGTTCAATTATATTCAGGTCATTTTGAAGTTTTCTATGGTCATCTTGTGTTTTGATGGCTCTGTAAATGACGCCGTCGTCTGCGAAGAGATACACGGGAGATGATAGAAGCTTTGTTAAGTCATTGATGTATGCTAAGAATAATAATGGGCCTAGTATACGGTTCCCTGTGGGACGCCTGAGGTGACAGAGGACCTGTTTGACATTTCGTTATTGATGACGGTATAATGCGTGCTATTTGTGAGGAACTCTCTGACCCAGCCTATTGTGTTTGGAGAAAGTTTAAGGTAAGATAGCTTTTAATAAGGCGTTGATGAGGTACCCTATCAAATGTTTTTGAGAAATCGATGAATATGGCGTCAGTTTGGAGTTTGTTATCTAGATTAGAAAAGAGGTCATGTATAAAGTGTAAAAGCTGGGTTTCACAGGAAAACGTTTTGCGGAACCCATGCGGGTTCGAACACAGCAAGTTATTAGATTCCAAGCAGTTAATTACGTTTGAATATATAACGTGCTCGAGAAGCTTGTAAGGAACACTGGTAATTGATATGGGTCGATAATTGGCTATTTGATTCCGGTCCCCCGTTTTGTGAATGGGCAGTATTTTTCCTACTTTCCAGTCATCCGGTAGCCTCCCCGAACTTAATGATTGGCTAAATATCTTGCTCAGGTAATGAGCAACTGTTTGCTCTATTTTTTTTTTTAATCTTTGAGTTTATCAAATCATCACCAGAGCTAGAAGAAATTTTTTTTCCGATATGGTACGATATGGGCCGTCCGTTATGAACTCCGCATGGGAGAGTCGTCTGCGATAGCACATGCGCTGTCCGTACCGGAGGGCTTATCTTACCGTATCGTATGTGCAAAAACGGTTCCCTAAAACCCTCTGTTAACCAAACCCGATAACGATAGAAAGCACGCGCAAAGGCGGCGGCGGAGTATCGGGTATCGCCATCGGAGTCATCAGGGCGATCTCTTGGCAGTGACAATGAGCGTGATGCTTCACACGTGCTTACGTTGTGCTCAGCGACACATTGCAGAATGTTTATTTTTTAGGCCTAATCTTTTTTCAGCCTGGTTCATACGCGACATTCCTCTGTGAATCGCAGCGATTGAACCGTCCATGTGGTTGGCGGAAGTGTATATCCGATTTCTTGGTGATTCAGGTGGCTGTTGCGTTAAAGGAAGGCGATAAAATAACTCTTTTATATTTCCCAAAAGTGATCACTTTCCCCTAAAACGTCTGTTCTGGGGGTCAACAACCGCTGTGACGTCGTTTATTTATCTTAGTTATTGATACCACGTTTCCAACTGGAAATTTTATACGGCAAAGAAAAATAATTGATCAATGCAGTCAATTAGCATCATTAATAAACATTAAAAAAATAAAAGTAGCCCCCTTGCGTACTTGCGTGACAAAATGAGTGGCAACACAGAATGCGATGTGTTAGTTTGTACAAACTGTGTACATATGTGAAGACCGAATGTCTCGCATGATAGCTCGGTGCAATCTTCTGCGGTGGCAATGTAAATGCGACTTTGTCAAAAAAAAAACCGTGGGCGTATGAGACGCAGTAGACAAAGAGGGCGGAAAGCAGAACCATTAATACACGGCAGTGCACAGCGGGGCTCTGGCACCCCCAACCCACGGCAGAAGAGAACCAAACAATTGACCCTACCTCCACCCGTCGCTACCGTCACGGCGAAGTGAGCATGCCCAACGGAGAGTCTTCTTATCTTCTTTTTCGGCTTTTTTGTTGCTTTCCTTTGCCCTCTTCCTTTATGGACGTCCGGAGCGCGCTCGTTTCACGCAGCAGGGAGCCGCTGTATGTCTGATCACGTGATGTTTTCACCCCGGCTGAAAGCAAGACAGATACACTCGAAAGCGACGTTTGGCTGGGCGCTAATAGAGTGTTTTAGTAGGTCGTTCACTCATTCCCGCTACGCTATACTCAATCCGCTACGACCTCCGCTATGTGTAGCGTACAGCGGAACCGCCACTTTAAGTTTTAGTAGAACGTTCGCAACACGCTACAGATTTCAGCATTTCGAGAAGTAACACAACGCCACTAGTGGCTCTATCAGACACTAAGCACGGGTCACACTGCTCGTACCCATCATACAAAAGACAGTCTGCAAACAGCAGTCACCGCAAGATCCGTGGTTGGAATGCCGCGTGGCAAGTTTCCTCCTTGAACTCACTGCCATGCGGCATTCGAAGCACAGATCTCGCGGGGACTCGCTTTCGGATCTGTGTGCAGACTGCCTTTTGTATGAGGCAAAGCAGCATGACCACAGTTTAACGCCGGGGTCGCACTGCTTTACACCATACCAAACTTGGCACGCGGCATTCGAACCGCGGATTTATTTATTGATTTATTTGGTTCTTTGTGTCTCAAAACCACCGAAGTCTTAAAAAGAGGCACTTAGGTACAAAATATAGCATGCTCAAAAAGGGTTATACGTTCAAAATTACATGCACTACTCAAAGCATACAATCTTATAGAGAAGGTTTAAAAATTATAGCGTAGCTATGTGCACAAGAGTGACTCAACTTCACGCTTAAAATGTTCGTAATTAACAAAAAATATTCACCTGTTATTATTGTGGTGACTCGTGTTTGAACAGTGTGTTTCCCGCTTGAGGATCGAGTAAAACAAAATATATTGAAGCAGTTCGTTGCAATTATTTTATTGACGTCGCTATCTCAATAAAATCCTCTTTCTTTATCGAATAAAGTGCTAATATGTGCATCTCTTTTAAGTAAATGCTTACTATGTTTGTAATTTAATACAACTGACGGCCAAGTTGTCCCAATCCGATACCTGTCAAGCGCCAAAGCCACAGAGAGAAATCTTAAAAAATAAAGGACCACAATCGTAACTCTCCTACTGTGTCGTTCCGATCGGTCTTTTTTTCTCTTCCTCACTGTTCAGCGAAAATGAAATCTCTCGGAAATCCCTCAGACCCGCCTGCTTAAGGGGTGTCCAAACAGGACACTACAAAACCCGCGACTCCGGCAAATCATGCCGCGCTCTGCCGCGATCCGCTTCCGGCCGTCGGAGGGAAATTTCCCTCCGTCAATTCTTCCCGGGGGGAAACTTCCCTCCGTCAAATCTCCCCCTCGCTTCCTCCACGGCGGCCTTGCTCTGCTTATCACGTGGGTCCGGAGAGCCACTCACACGCTCTGTTGGCTGTCGGTCAATTGCTCAAGGCCTCCGCTCACAATACGGAACCGCATCGGACGCCATCACGACGAAAGTGAATCTCGACAAAGAAAGCAGATCCGAGGCGGGCGATACGCACCCTTCGACGCAGGAATGTCCCAAATCCACCCAAAGCCGGACCTCCTTGGCCTTCGAGCCGAGGCGACGGCTGTACGCGAGGGCTTTGGCCAGGTGAGCCAGACGCAGGTGGCGTGTGACGTCAATCTGAAGAGGAGAGCAGTCGTGATCGTAAAAATTTTCACGACTCCTGCAAACATTTTCACGACTCCGACAGACCGTAAAAATAGAAGCGTCCGCTTCGATTTTCACGATTTGTCGGAGTCGCGGGTTTTGTAGTGTCCTGTTTGGACACCCCTTTACACGCTTCCTCGGTCGGTTCACTCCTCACGACAAAAGTGGCCGAGCAGGAGGCTGCACCCTTCGCCCGCAGCACCGCGAATCGCGAAGCTTTTTTTACCCCGAGGCCGTAATTAGCATGCCCGAGATAAATCGCTACCTGTTGCAGTCCTACAACTGCTTTGTCGCGGCTACTTCTCGCAGCGGCAAGATACAATCCGCCCTCAAAACAGCGATCGCGAGCGGATAGCTGCGCGGCGTGGCGGCCATCTTCAAATGCGTCCCTCGCTGGCTCTCCCTAATCTCGCCAAGAGTCGTTCTCGCGAGACGCACGTTATAGGGCACCGCGCTACACGCTCGCCACCTTGGTCGCACATATGAGCAGTAGTGTCACCGCGCTGGCGTATATAGCGTAGCGGGGGTACAAAAAACGATCTACTAAAACTCTCTAATGTCCAATTTGAGAAGACGAGCACATGTCAGCGTTCGGCCGGCAGTCGTCTTATCGACTTGCGTCCCTCTTTGGGTACCGGAAATGGTCAGGGGCCAGCCGGGACACATTCCGCGTTAAAACGCAGTGTCGGCGGACATCGTCGCAATCGCTAATATGCCATAGAAAAGACGATTTGCAGACACTCTCTGTTTCTTCCTCGTACAATGGTCCTATGTCATTGGTCATACAGGTATCTGTCTTTAGACATGTCCAAAGCATTCCAATGAATGAAGCAAACATGCTTTAAAAATAATTGAGGCAGTAGGTAATTCTGTCATCGGGCCTGCAGCGTCCAGAGCGTCTTTTGTATGATATAGGGGCGGTGCGACGGTGAGTGCGGCTACTTTCATCGTTGCGTCGATTGAATACGATTGCCACTACCCGAACGCTCGTCGTGAAATTCGTTGTCACGAGCTCAAAATCATGTGCTGAAGCACGCGCGCGTCTCGTCTGTGAGTAGCGTTCAAATGTCGTCACTAGGTTTGGGCAGTCAATTGATCGATTAACCTACCGATTAATCGATAATTGCGTTATTCGCGATTAATTTCTTTTTAAACCGGTTAATCGGTCTATTTTTGACGAACCAAAAGGAAGTAAACATTAAACGCTCTCACCACGCAGGCGTGGACGAGTACACTTGTATGAAGGAAAAACTTTCAGTAAACCCTTTACCTAAAGTAAGCTGTATTTGCGAGGTTTGAACTCCAGACATGTGCAGGAGGTCACACGTGTTCCGTCCACTTTAATGTTATTTAGTTCAGCAGAAACTACTGGGAACAATCAAATGGCGTCTTTCTTGCCGGATAATGATCAACGAACCTATTTGTGTCAAGCAGCTGAAGTAATAATCTGTGAGTGCGAGTGCCTTTCAACTGTTGTCAACCTCTTATAGAGGCCGATTCATAATCAAAACTGTATGTCGCGCTGTTTATCAATGCCCGTGCCCACTAGAGCGACAGACAAAAACAAAGGACAGCGACAAGCCCCAAACGCATGCAGCATGCTCGCGATGGCACCTTTGGCAGCTGTTTAGTCGTTCGGTGCTCGTGAAGTAAGCACGAGCGATTGCAAGCTCGCCGATGATACCCTCGCGTGCATGATACTCGTGTTCGAGCATAGCCTCCTTTATTCTACAAAGCCTCTCAAATAGCGAAAGACTCTGGTTTGAGGCTGTGGGGATTCCTCTGGTCTCCCTTCCCCGATAGCTGTGATAACAGCCGCGGGTCGGAGCGCTCGGCCTTCTTCGCCGTGAGCTCCGACCTGTTCGTGAGGCGGAGGGCCGCCCTGGCTTGGGGGGCTCTCCTTTCACTCCCTCCCGGAGGGACAGATTTCCGTTCCCCCGCTCGGCTGCGGATCACTGCTGACCGGCGAGGAGGTTTTGTGATGTTCCTGACATACGCACTCGTAAATAAAGAAGAAGTGTTGGGGGAGCTCGAGAGATCGAGACAGGATCTCGGGGCACAACGCTTATGGAATGGCTATGGTTCTGGTCTCAGTCATTGACGTCCTAACATAACAAACTGGCGACGAGGTACTCCGTCAAGGATTGACTTCAAGGAAGCCGCTCAGCGCTACGACAAGGGCCATGTCAACGCTTGGAAGCATCGAACCCTTCGATGAAGCGGAAGGGGACTGGCCAACGTATGCCGAAAGAATCGGCCAATTCTTCATCGCCAACGACGTGAAGGAACCGAGACGAGTGGCGGCATTCCTGAGCATCATCGGCGGAAGGACCTACGCGCTACTCAAGAGCCTCGTAGCGCCGGATGCCCCATCAAGTAAGACCTATTTGGAACTTGTCGAGATACTTCGGGCGCATCTGTCACCGAAGCCGATTGTGATTGCTGAACGCTTCCGCTTTCACAAGAGGGACCAGAAGGACAGCGAAACCATCCTTGAGTATGTCGCATCACTGAAAAAGTTGGCTCAAACCTGCGAATTTGGAACAGCGCTGAGTGAAACTTTGCGAGACCGCTTTGTATGTGGCTTATGCAATGACAGCATACAAAAAAGACTGCTTTCAGAAGGGGATTTGACTTTCAAGAGAGCGCTTGAAATGGCGGTAGCAATGCAAGCCGCATCCTCCAGTGCGAAAGTTCTACACGGCTCAGCGTCGTCCAGCGCGGAAGTTCTTAAGGTGGAAAGCAAACCTTTAGAAAAAGAAGGTTGTTCACACTGTGGTTACAAGAATCACGAGTCGGTCAATTGCCGCTGGAAGGGCCTGGAATGCAGAAGATGCGGAAAAGTAGGGCACCTGCAAAGAGTTTGTAAAGGCTCAGCTCCAAAGTGGCAAGGACAAGCGTCTAAACCCTTCAGTAAGCGCAACGAAAAGAAAAAGATGAAGGCTGTAACTGTGGAAGATTCCGACGAAGAGATAGAAATGCACGAGCTAAGAAGCGCGCGAAATGATCCGTTAGAAATAACGCTATCGGTCAGTGGAATTCCTTTGAGAATGGAAATAGACACAGGAGCAGCAGTATCTGTTTTGCCATTACAAGAGTACCAGGCTAAGTTTTCGCACCTCAAAAGGCAACGAAGTAATGTCGTTTTGAAGGCATTTAACGGAGCAAAGATTAAGCCGCTGTGGGAAGTACAAGTGACGGTGATGCATGAAGACAAGGAGTCCAACCTGAAGATGCAAGTGGTCGATTTCAAGGGACCACCTCTTCTTGGACGTGACTGGCTAAGAGTCATGAAGTTGGACTGGGCAAACATCAAAGCGATACACTGTTCCGAAGAGATAGGAAGACAAGAGATTGAAGGTCTGATGAATGAATATAAGGAAATATTCTCAGATGAGCTGGGATGCGTAAAAGGAGTTGAAGCCAAACTCAAACTGAAACACGGAATGTCTCCACCATTTCAAAAGGCGAGGCCAGTACCACACGCATTAAGGGATGCTGTGGCCAAGGAACTGCTGGCTCTACAAGAAAGAGGCATCTTGACTTCGGTAGAAACAAGTGAGTTTGCTTCTCCAATTGTCCCAGTCGTCAAGAAGAACGGCGAGATCCGGATCTGCGGGGATTACAAGTCCACCGTGAATCCCGTGATCGACGTGGACAGTTATCCTTTGCCCAGAATTGAAGAGCTGTTTGCAACGCTGGCGGGAGGGCAGCTATTCACTAAACTAGACCTAGCCAAAGCGTACTTACAAGTTCAAATGCACGAAGATTCAAAGAGGTACTTAACCTTGAACACGCATTTGGGGCTTTTTCAAGTCAACAGGCTTCCTTTTGGAGTAGCCTCAGCTCCTGCAATATTTCAACGAACGATGGATCAGGTACTACAAGGCCTGACGCACACCACTTGTTACATTGACGATATCCTGGTAACAGGGAGAACAAAAGCGGAGCACCTGAAGAATCTGAAAGAGGTTCTCAAACGCCTTAAAAAGAACGGCATCCGACTTCAAAAGGAGAAGTGCGAGTTTTTCAAAAAAGAGGTGTCCTACCTAGGCCATGTCATCAGCAGCGAGGGACTACGGACACTGGATGACAAGGTGGCTGCTCTACGAGATGCACCCGAGCCAAAGAACGAAGCAGAGTTGCGCTCCTTTTTGGGGTTAGCTAACTACTATGGCAAGTTCATCCCAAACTTGGCAACCATCTTGAGTCCTCTGAACCTCCTGCTGCACAAGGATGTCCAGTGGAGTTGGAACGAAGAATGTAGAAAGGCCTTCAAGACTCTGAAAGAGAAGGTGACGTCAGCACCAGTGCTGATTTACTTTGACCCAACTCTTCCGATTGTGTTGGCATGCGACGCCTCAGCGTACGGCGTAGGAGCGGTGTTGTCCCACATCATGAAAGACGGGACAGAAAGACCCGTATCGTTCGTCTCACGAACACTGTCTACGCATGAGAAGAACTACTCGCAGCTTGAAAAAGAGGCCCTTGCCATTGTTTTTGGTGTAAAAAGGTTCCATTACTATCTGTATGGGTACCCCTTTACACTAATAACCGACCATGCTCCACTTCAAAAGATTTTGGGACCTACGACTGGAGTTCCGACGATGACGGCAGCACGCCTTCAGAGATGGGCTTGCAGACTGGCAGGACATCGATACAACATCGTTTATCGTTCGTCTAAAGAGAACGCCAACGCCGATTGCCTTTCAAGACTCCCGCAAGCTGCGAAGACTTCAGACGAATTCGTCGTAAATGAAACCTACGTGTTCTACTGCGACTATTTCAGCAACTTCCCAGTGAAGAGCACAGATATTGCAAAGGCTACGTCCCGTGATCCCGTCCTAAGCCAAGTCTTGGAGAAGGTGCTCAAGGGCTGGGGAAGTGAAAAAGGCGCAGAAGAAATGATACCATTCTTCACACGTCGGTTGGAACTATCGGTTCATCAAGGCTGCCTAATGTGGGGCCTACGAGTAATTGTTCCCCTAACTTTGCAAGAGAGAGTCCTTAAAGAGCTGCACAGCGATCACTTCGGTATCGTTCGAACAAAGGAAATAGCTAGAAGCTATGTGTGGTGGACCACCATCGACAAAGACATTGAGGACGAAGTGGGAACCTGTAAGCAGTGTCAAATGCAACGAAATAACCCAGCACAGGCACCGTTACACCCGTGGAGTTGGCCAACACAACCGTGGGAAAGAGTCCACATAGACCTGGCTGGGCCATTCATGAACAAGATGTTCTTCGTGCTAGTCGACGCACATTCTAAATGGCCAGAGGTATTCGTGTTGAACTCAACGACGTCCGAAGCCGTGATAAAATGCCTGCACCAGTGCTTCGCACGCTTTGGACTGCCTGTCAGCGTGGTATCAGACAATGGGCCACAGTTCGTGTCTCAAGAGTTCAAGACCTTTGTCAAGACAAACGGTATTGTGCACATTACGTCTGCACCGTATCACCCGTCGACTAACGGATTGGCAGAGCGATTCATCCAGACCATGAAGAACCACTTAAAGAAGACAACGTCTGAGGTGTCTATTGACACCAAGGTTTCAAGGTTTCTCCTATCCTACAGAAACACGACTCATCCAACAACCAAAGAGTCCCCGGCCAATCTAATGATGCGGAGAAAGCTGCGAACCAGACTAGATCTTCTGAAACCCACCATTTCGGACACAGTGGCGAGGTCTCAGTTCAAACAACAAAGGGCGAGGCCGGAACACGAATGCACGCTGACAGAGGGTGATGATGTCTACGCGAGGAACTATCGAGGATCGTCAAAGTGGACGCGTGGTACTGTCGTTTCCCAAACAGGACCGGTATCCTTTCAGGTACAGGTGTCCCCCGGCAGGATATGGAGACGCCATCAGGATCAGCTGATCCCGGCTCAGCCGCAACGAGAACAGTCACCAGACAGTACTCACATGTACAAACCGGTGTGTGTCCCGACATCATCGGAAGAGATTTCAGTGGCCAACAACCAACAAACGCGTCCTAATCCTGGAGCGTCAGCGGTCATTGTCGAGGCCGAGGACATCGAGACGCAGACTCCCACAACAAGGTCGGGGTCGAGCGACGTAACGGGAGACATGACGGATGAACATCTCAAAGTGGGGCGGTATCCTACTCGAATCCGACACCCACCAAAGCGTTTTGCAAACCAGTAACTACCTTTGGTGGTTGCTTAATTAAAGGGGGAAAAATGTGATGTTCCTGACATACGCACTCGTAAATAAAGAAGAAGTGTTGGGGGAGCTCGAGAGATCGAGACAGGATCTCGGGGCACAACGCTTATGGAATGGCTATGGTTCTGGTCTCAGTCATTGACGTCCTAACATAACAGGTTTCGCCTCTTGTCTTCCCACTGTCGGGAAAGGGACTCGTCCGGGTGACCGCGAAAGAGATAGGACGTGCAGACTTGTACGTAATCCGTTACAAGTAACGCAATTACTTGTAATCCCTTACATTTATCAGTAATTTTGTAACGGAATAATTACATATTTTCTAGAGTAATTTTAAAGTAATTCCCTTACATTTTTTACGTAACGGATTCCTTGTAATCCGTTACATTTTTTTGTCAGATCTAACCCCCCCCCCCCCCCCCCATTCTAAATATTTTTTTTTGAAAAGTCGAACGCAGTGACACTGTCACGCGAAACGACCAGCGCAAGGGGTGGCTTGGCACTCTTCAGTTCCGCAAAGCCTTTTTTTGCAACACCAAGCCCCTGAATCTATCATTTTTTTAGACCCTAACATCAACGTCAAAAAAATCAAAATAAACAATTCACGAATAAAAAAAGGGGGGGGGGGGCATGCAATTTCTGCTTTTTTTTTTTAGTTCCTTTGTTTTTTCTTTGCGATTGAAGACGGGGAGAGGTGGACACAGTGGTTGTGCGCCTCTTTGAGAAGCTCGAGGCGGTAAGTGCACAGACAAGATTTAACAATGTCCTTCTCGGATATAGTGACTACGACCATTTTCATAATGTCACAACAGGAAACAACGCTCCGTCTACCCTACCCTTTTTGTGAGTCAGCTTTTTGCGAGCATAGTAACAGTCTTCCTTTCTTCTTCTTTCTGTTTTACCCCAACAGGACGCATTTTATCTCAAGCAGACATTTTTACAAATAAAACATAATGGTGGCTGACGTAGACTTGATATTCTGGGCTTGAGGAGAGAGTGAAATTCGTGAGTGGGGCCATAGCACGGCTTTCTTAGTACTCTACCCTTTGCTGCCCGTGGCATCAGCGGACGTCTATCTGGAGAACACCGGAGTAAACTGCAGCCGGTTCGTGCTCCGCGCGTTTTTGAACGGCACCAAGAAAGGTACACACGGCGAACGTGCGTTTACATTTCCCTGTTCTAACCGACGTTCTAATTAATTGTTCTGATAAGTGTCCTTCTTTTCCTTTTATTACTTATATTTATATACTGGAAACTTTTTTTATTCACCAATGTCTCAAGTGAGGCTCGAACTGTTCAGAACCAAAGGAAGAAGAATATCGAGCCAAACAATATTTATTATTTAATTATCACCTTACTGTTACAACTATGTTTTGGTATTGATGACTTCTACTGCTTCGCGATTTAGAGAAGCGAGAATTTTAGTAAATCGGTCCGATGACTCCGACAACGATATCCGATACTTCGCCGATGTCTTTGCGTATGCATCATATCGTTATCGGGTACCGTTATCACGGGTATTGGAGGTATCAGAAGGATCTGCTAAATCTCTCGAATAGCAGGCAACGGCTGCAACAACGAAGCTCTGCTCTACATTCGAAGTAAATAGTACTTCCCTTGCTTCGCTGAAAAAGCTCAATGCAGAGCATGAAGCATTCGCGAGGAACAATATGGCACTCCCATCCAGTGCCTCAGCTCAAATGGGGTTCAGCACGCAGTCGGCGTATTCAGTAAGAGATAATGCAAAATATCTGACGAGACAATCGAGAGCCAGCTGTTGCTCAAAACACTCAAGGTCCTTAAATGAAACAGGTGACAAGAATAAGAACTTGAATAACCCTCTTCCCTTTGTTTCTTACTTGAGGACAACAATGTTAAAAGTAACGCCATGAAAGTAACGGATTACTTTTTGGGGTAACGGTCAGTTACTTTCATGGGACGGTAATTGTAATTGTAATAAATTACAATTTAGCCTTGAGTAATTGTAAATGTAATTCCTTACTATTTTTCAGTAACGTGTACAAGTCTGAGGACGTGTGCCGGCGATTTCTCCGATGCTTTCCCCGGTCTTGGCTCTCCGGAACCCCGCGTCTGGCAGGTAAGGACCTTTTCTTACCTTGCCGGCGCGGGGGGCATTTTGGATGGGGACATTGTAGTTCTTTTAGAAGAGTGTTATAATAAATGCTCTTGGACTCTGTCCTTACTCTGGTACGTGTGTCTTCTCTACCGCTATATTCGAGAGAGTGAGACAAGTTAGACGATTATTGGCACCGACGGAGGTAATTAATCGAACCGACCCGCGGTAATGTAGCCCTAAACGTTCGTCTATATTAGCGCTGAGATGTGGGGACCGCGGGCTACTAGGTTTGACGTCTCCTTTGAGATATCGCCGCTGTTGAGACAATCCTTTGGTTACTCTATCGGTACCTGTGTTGGTAGCAAGATCCCACAAGGCTTGTTGCTGTCGCTTGTTTCTGTCTGTAGCTCTAGTGGGACACGGGCATAAGAATTTCCCTACGGTGACGACTAGGCTTGGGGTTCACTAAAAATTTTGAACCTTTTAACCACCACCCTGTAATCGATTTATTAATCGATGAATCGATCTCGTTAAATCCCATGCAAATTATTTTTTTATTCATTTGTCTTTTTACGTTGAATACTTGAAAGTGCGTCAATACCGCGACACACCGTGACCACGCCATCAAAACTTGCTAAGCAGAACCAATAGCATCTTCGACGAACTGTCACCGGAATTACCCTGAAATCAGGACAGTGCAGAGCGATCTTCGGTGGTGCAGCGCGACGTCGGTTCAACATCGAGGGCAAACGTCGCCGCACCAGTGCACCACGTCGAGCGCCACAACCTGTCACCTCGCGTTTTTTTTTTTAATTGTTTTTTGTGTCTGTTTACGCGCGGTGCCCGTCTGCTGGGAATTTCTCTAGGTTTTTTACTCGTGGATTTAGCGGTCCCACGCAAATGAACAACGTGGACGTGATTGTCGGTAGGGTCACGAATCGGATCACAATTCCACATGCATATGTTGCCCATTATTGTTGGTTCGAGAATGAGTATACCGCCAGATAATAGCCGCACGTGTCATCGAAACGCCTCATCGCTTTCGACGAAGTTTATAACTTTCGGACGCTCCTTTCCACCGGCGCAATCACCGGTATATATAGTCGACGGAATGGTACGAAGCCTCGCTGTCAGAAAAAGACGAGGAATTCATCGAGTGCCGCTGCGAGGGAGGCGTGTTCGTTTTCGCAGGGTCACCATCTCGATAGACTGCGCGTCTGCTATTCCCTTTATCCCCTCGATTCCCGCTTTTGGCCGCAATGCCTAATGTGACTTCACCCCGGCGCACCGTCAATTTTCTTGGTGGGTTGATTGATTGATTGATTGATTGGGGTTTTTTGGCACATCAGCATCTAAGGCCATAATGCGCCAAGAGTCTGAACTATTGCAGTAGAGGGTTAGAGAGAGGAAAGAGCTATAGTAGCAGGTGATGTGATAAAAATATGGACATGCATTTGTATAAGTGTAAAAGGTATGGTCATGAGTTAGGGGTGGAAAATAAAATCAAAGTCGGTGTATAAGGCCGATATCAGTGAGAAACTTAAATAAGCAAACATGAGAAATAAGTGGTTCATCACCTAGCAGCAGGGCTAGGTGTAGTGGGACATGTTCTCTATATAGTTGTGAGAAGTGTTTCTGACGGTATTGATCATAAGTGCGACATTCAATTAAAATGTGTAAAACGCTTAAGGTTATGTTACAGTATTCACATACTGGAGCATCCTCCCCACTCAAAAGGTGCCCATGTGTGAGACGTGTATGACCAATTCGTAACCGACACAGGATTACTTCGTAAAAGCGCTCCCGATGCCGGGCACTCTCCCATTCACTTATGTAAGGTTTTATTGCATGTAATTTGTTGTACATTTCAGTATTCCACTGAAGTTGCCACTTTAACCGAATGCACCGTTTTAGAGACGTGTGATAGTCTTTATAAGGTATTTCACGCAAGTCTATTTGTTTCTTGCTAGCAGAACGTGCTGCAGAATCAGCCGCTTCATTTCCCGGGATGCCAACATGGCTAGGCACCAGTCTTGTACACGTTACTAAAAAAAGGTATTCGATTACAATTACTATTACTCTTGGCTAAAAAGTATTCAATTAGATTACTTGATTACTCGACAGCAAAAGTAATTGGACATTACTTAAAGAAGTAATCGTTACTTTTCCGATTACTTTATTGTGTGAAGATACATCTTTAGCGCTCATAACAATGAACTACTTCGAACCTATATTTCACATTTGCAAAAGTATTGAAGAAGAAAAACTGGCTCCCTCTTCGTGGTCGTGGCACCTTCACAATGCGGACACAAGCATAGAATTCGTTTGAATACGTTTAATGATTTGGGCGTTCGCCAGTGTGTGCGTGAGCGGGGGGCGGGGGGGGGGGGGGGGGGAGGGGGAGGGGGGGGAGCGGAGGAGGTTTTAGATCTTGTTAAGCTTGAGCAAGGGTTGTCACTCATTTTATTATTCACATGTGGATGAGCTCGCATGTTATACAAAAGAGCAGCAGCTCCAGGATATGAAACGGATCATGTGTAGTATCCATTAGCGGAAGGGATCGCCCCGAACACTTCTCAACTCGAAACATTGCTTGTCACAAAGACCACGTAGGGGAAATGGGGAAATATTTCAACTGCCTTTGTTATATTTTGCATCCGCTTTAGGCATTCTTCGGTTCTGGTTCTCGTACGGGCTGCGAGTAGGTACCCTAAGCAGGATTTTTAAAATTTTTTTTCTTTGTGTGTGTGCGTGAGGGGGCTAGTTTGAACGAAGGACTCACAAAGCTACATTCTGCTTCCTCAAACTTCGCCCTGAATGACCTTTGTCACGCACTGTGGCTTCCCTGGGGCTTCCCACTCCCAGTCCCCAGCTCGAAAAAAAAAAAAAAAAGAAAACGGACATTCCACAGAAACTGTACATAGAAGGAGATTGACCCCGTTTCCTACAGCTCCGCAAAAATTTTTCTTCTTTCCGTTCGAAAAAAAAAAAAGCAAATATTATTTTTGTCATCTCGTAAAAAAAAGGCGTGTGCCCGGGGGGGGGGGGGGGGGGGGGGCGGAGGGGGGAAGGGGGGGGGGGGGGGGGGGTCCCGTGGACAAATTGTAACGGTTACAAGTAATTTTATTACTTCAAAAAGTAATCAGATTACTCTTGTGATTACTGCCTAATAAAAGTAATCAACTGATTACAAAATTACTCCAAAAAGTAATTGATTACAAGTAATTTGATTACTTGTAATGCGTACGGTACAAGTCTGCTAGGCACCCAGCATAAAGTTATGCGAATGTTGCTGTTTGCGGCTAGAATAATCTTACTCTGCAATTCAGAAACAAGTGGGTTTGTGACCCGTTCCAGCGATAAAACTGCTTTTAAAGAACTCAAAGAGTCAGTGAATACTACTGAGCGAGGAAACCTTTTCTTGGTTATGTAGTCGACCGCCAATGGCAGACCATAGAGCTCTGCCGTGAATATGGTGGCGTTTGAGTTTATTCTCCTTACTCGCTTAACGGATGGTACAATCATAGCGCATCCCACAGTGGAGTCGTCTTTTGTCCCGTCCGTATAGAAACTTGTATACTCTTGATATTTACATTGAAGTTCCAAAAATTCCTGCTTCATGACTTCCTTTGGAACATCTTTTTTACTATGTTTCGTTAGTGTGAAGTCGCAGTGAATGTTGCTGTAGTCCCATGGGGCAATATGTGGAGGGTATTGGACTACTGGGGCCTTTGCATCCATCCCAATAGACTCTGCTGAACTACAGTTCCTAATTGAAAAAGGAGGAACTATGGAGGGCTTGTTTTGAAATGTTCTCTGGAACCGAATGTTTTCTATGTTATCTCGGGCAGGATGCTCAGGGACCGAGCGGACCCTAATGGAGTACATGAAACCTAGTGTGAACCTTCTATACTCCAAGGATGGTTCATTAGCTTCTACGTACAGACTAGGTACTGGGGAGGTGCGGAACGCACCAGTAGCTAAACGCAACCCCTGATGGTGAATGGGGTCCAACATCTTCAAAGCCGATGCCCGGGCTGAACCATACACTATGCAACCATAGTCAAGCCGGGAACGAACGACAGAGCGATAGATGCGTAATAGACATAGTCGGTCTGAGCCCCATGCCACATGCGATAAAACCTTAAGAACGTTGAGAGATTTCAGACATTTCAGTTTAACACTCTTAATATGGGGAATAAACGTGAGTTTCGAATCAAATATGAGACCCAGAAACTTGTGTTCACTTTTTACGGAAATTGGAGTACCATACATACTTAAAGATGGATCATGGCGAATTCCACGCCGACGAGAAAAACAAACACAGGCTGTTTTTTCGTGCGAAAATCTAAAACCATTTGTATCAGCCCATTTGATCAAGTTATTAACCGTAAGTTGTACCCGACGTTCACAAATCGACAAGTTACAGGACGAGACGGAGATCAGCAGGTCATCAACATACATAGAATATTGTACTGAAGGTGGTATTACACGGGTAATTGAATTTAACTTAACTATAAAAAGAGTGACGCTGAGCACGCCTCCCTGGGGGACTCCATTTTCCTGTATGAACTCTCTTGAAAGTGTTGTGCCCAGCTTTACGCGAAAAGTACGGTGCTCCAAGTAACTTTGGATGGCAGCTAACATGCGACCTCGAACACCGAAACTGAACAAGTCTTGCAGTATGCCAAAACGCCAAACCGTGTCATAAGCCTTCTCTAAATCAAAGAAAACAGAAAGGCATTGTTGCCTGTTCACAAATGCCTCCCGCACAGCGGTCTCAAAACGAACTAGATGATCAATTGTGGACCGGGCTGAACGGAAACCGCACTGGTACTTATCAAGTAGGTTGTTTCTCTCCAAGTAAAATATAAGTCTCTTATTAATCATTCGCTCCATAGTCTTTGAAATACAGCTAGTTAAAGCTATGGGCCTAAAGCTAGATGAACATGAGGGATCCTTGCCTGGCTTTAGCACTGGTACGATGATAGCAACCTTCCAAGAGGATGGAAAGTGACTCTCGAGCCAAACTCTATTAAAAAGGTACAAAATAAGTTCCAGGGTGGACGGGTGGAGATGTTCGAGCATTTTATAATGAATCCCATCGGGTCCAGGTGCAGACTGCTTGGATGAAAGAGCCGACTGAAGTTCGTGTAGTGTGAATGGAGCATTACATGGTTCTCTCATAGCACCAAAGGTGGTCACGGTCTTTTTTTCAGCGTGCAACTTGTGTCGCTGAAAATTTCGAGTATAATGCTCGGAACTCGATACGAATTCGAAGTGTTCCCCTAGGATGTCTGCCTGCTCTTTCAGACTCGCAGGGCATATTCCATTTCGACTTAAAAGTGGGACAGAAAATGCCCGGTAAGAACCATCGATTTTATGCACTCGGTCCCAAATTTCTTTCAGGGATGCACTGCTATTAATAGAGGAAGCATATCCTCTAAAGCTTCGCCGCTTAGCGTGCCTTCGAATGTACCTTGCCTGTGCCCTCATTCTTTTGAAATTAATAAGGTTGTTCGGTGTAGGATATCGCCTAAAAATTCCCCACGCTTTGTTTTGTTTCTTTTTAGCCTCTCGGCAGTCTTCATTCCACCACGGCTTTGGCCTTTTAGGAAGATGGGTGGACGTCATCGGTATGGCAATCATTGCAGCTTCCAGGATGTGCTTTGTTAGATGGTCTGTCGCTTCGTCGATAGAGAGTTGATGTAGAGATGTAACAGCTAAAAGAGATGATTGCTTAAAACGTGCCCAGTCAGCTTTTTCAAACTTCCACCGAGGTGAACGCGATGAAAGAGTGACGTGAGAATGGTTAAACTCTAAAATTAGTGGGAAGTGGTCACTTCCATATGGATTTTGGATGACCTTCCATGAAAGCAATGGTAATATTAAAGGGTGACAAATGGATAAGTCTATAGAAGTAAAAGTATGAGTGGTAGAACTAAAATAGGTAGCTTCATTCGTGTTAAGTAGGCACAATCCCGAGGAAAGAAGGAAGCGTTCAATAAGAGCCCCTCTAGGATCTCGTCTGCCACTCCCCCACAGAGGATTGTGTGCATTGAAGTCTCCTAAAAGTAAAAAAGGTGGTGGAAGCTGACTAATAAGGTCTTCAAACTCTTCAATCTTTAGCTGATATCTGGGAGGTATATATAAAGAACAAACTGTAATTATACGATCTAACAAAATGCGGGCTGCCACAGCCTCCAGCGGAGTCTGCAGAGTCACTTCGCTACATGGAGTTGAGCGTTGCACTACAACTGCAACACCACCAGATGAATGAAGTGCTTGTATCCGGTCCTTGCGAAATACCTGAAAGTACTTTAATATATTAGTGTGGCTGGCTTTTAGATGTGTTTCCTGCAAGCAAAATGCAATGGGGGCATGATCGTCTAGCAGCTGGCTCACATCGTCATAATTCGGAAGGAGGCCTCTACAGTTCCATTGAAGAAAAAGAGACATTGGCATTCTAAAAGGAAGTCAGATCGATATATATATATATATATATATATATATATATATATATACACATACCGGAGAAGACTAAGACACAAATTTACGGGGCTTTTGGTGCCTCAACACGGCGGATTGTTTTTTTCTTGGCAGTGTCCTTCGGTCGTCCTACAACCTCAGAGGAGACCAGAGGAAGAGACTCTGTTTCGGGAAGAGACTGATCGTCTTCAGAGAGCGGTAGGCTCTCGTCCATTTTTTCATCCGGCGAGAGCGTTGGGCCCTCGGGCGGTGAAGGTTGTTCTGTCCGCCTGGGCTTTTGGTTGCTGCAGGAAGCACGAGGAGGGAGCCCTCGACCCCTGCCAGAAGGACCAGCTAGGGCCGCTGATGGCGCCCCTGATACCTGGGACGGGGTGGTACCCTCCTTGGAGGGTACAGCACCCTTAGAACATGAAGGTGACTGAGTGTGCGTCACCTTCAAAAGTTCGGAAGGGGACCCCTGTGGAGAGGACAGGTCTTCCAGGGAAGTCTGTGTCTCCACAGATGCCGTAGACAGTGGGGGTCCCCTCAACACTGCCTGGGCATAAGAACCCCTTGCCTGAAAGGCAAGCTGTTCTTTGGCTGCTTGGTAGCTCAGGTTATGTTTCACTTTGAAAGTCAAGACGTCTTTTTCCTCTTTCCATTTTGGGCAAGAGCGAAAGAAAGCAAAGTGAGCTCCGCTACAGTTTACACATTTCAATTCATTTTCACAGATGTCCGCTACATGGTCAGTACCACCGCACTTTCCACACGTTTCTCGGCCGCGACAGTTTCGGGAACCATGCCCAAAACGTTGGCAACGGAAACACCGCTGAGGATTTGGAATGAAAGGGCGGACTCTGCAGCTCAAATATCCTGCCTTCACGGTGGATGGAAGGGCATGGAGCTCAAATGTGAGTATCAGATGGCGGGTTGGTTTTTCTTGTCCGTCACGTTTTACGGTGATTCGTCGAACAGCAACGACAGCACTCTTGCGAAGACCTTCGAGGATCTCGTCTTCACTGCATTCGAGAAGGTCATCTTCTGAAATGACACCGCGAACAGTATTCAGGGTACGGGGGGGGGGGGGGGGTGACAGTAACCGGGTAGTCTCCCAGGCTTGTCATCTTCAAGAGTGCTGTGCTCTGTGGCTTGTTTTCTACCTCAACAAGGAGGTCTCCAGCAAGCTTCTTTGCCTTATAAGATTTTCGAACCACTTGTTCTAGATGCTTTGCAATCACAAAGGGAGAAACTTTTGACAAGAGCACAGTGTCACTTGCGGAGTGTACTACAAGAAATCGAGGATATTTTTCAGGTTCATTAGCTTTTTCAAAAGTAAGGGGAGCGGGTCGAACCCTTTTCGGGGGTCGCTCTGCTCGGGTTTGAGAAGAGAGGGGCGCCATAAAAAGGCAAAGGGTTTTCGGAATCTGTGGCGCGCCGCCCACCACGGAGCCCAACGAGGGAATAGGTAATACCCCATAACAAATGTGGCTTTGCTGGAAGCATTACTCTATTAGCGCTACCCAGAAACTATAACCAAGTGTGGATCTGGACGAGAGTATCTGTCACCACCCAAGGTTAGCCCTTGCCGCCAAAGAAGTTGAAAAGGATAGAAGAGAAATGAGAAGAGTGAAAAGAAGGAGGAGACAAGGGTGAAAGAAGGGAGGGGATAGTAGAAGGAGTGGCGACTAGACTGAATCATCCTGGCCGGGCCTTACCAGGACTCCCGTCTATGAGAAGCGGGGGCCGAAGTGGTGTATTGCCTCGCCCGGGGGGCCCCGAAGGGTCCAAACCTACCCCGGGCTCGGCTCAACCACCAGGATGCCCTTTTCCCCAGACACGGGTAAGCCACGCACAGTCAGACGTGGGCGGGCGAACCCGCATGGCTCGGGGTCCGTGGAGACGCCACTCTCCAAACACCTGCTTTCACAGGTGCCCCCTGCGGGGATTTTCTTGGTGGGTGTTGTGGCTACAAAAAGCAGCACCGGGAGGGCGCGCTCGGTTGATCGAGGACGTCCGGTGCGCATCGGTGCGCTCGATCGAAGACGACGGAAAGCATCACATACAAGTACTTGGGTCCTAGTGTAGACGAGTACCCTCTCTGTCCCATGGGCACCGCCATGTTTGTTTATGCTAACGCCATGATACAGTTGGAGAGGGGGGGGGGGGGGCTGCGCTTTTCGCCAAGTCTCTGTTTTCTTAACCTTCCTACATATCGTAGCGCAAGAACGTCAGAAATGCATAATAACGAAGCTCCAAGAACAACACCGATGCCAAGAGGGACGCAAACAGCAAAAATGTTGTCTTATGCGCAGCCCCCCTCTTAACAGAAGCCGGCGTTTGAGATTATTTTTTCCCATTTTTATCGCAGGGGGCTAGGATTTCGGACTCTCGTCGATAGACCTTTTTCAAAAATCGCATTCCGTGCACTGCCAAGTTTGTCTGCTGGGCTGTGAAACGCCTTCTGAGCATGCGCTGTAGGTCTGATGTGCGGTATATATCAGACGCTTTGCATGCGTATACGCAGCTCGCTGACTCTACATTTTTCGCCCGGGGATAAGCGCTGGAAAGGTCTCACAGACCGCGGCTTTAGGCTTGTGTAAACTGAGAGATATTCCGACCCAACAGTGTGTATTACCTGGACGCCATATTTGAGAGCGCTGTTTAAAGCACATGCTCAGAACGAGCTACCATTAATAGCCAGCTTAGATCGCCAATCTTGACAAGATGGAGCGCACGTTGCGAAAGAACTGCTCAAGCTCGCCTTCAGCATGCGTTTAGCAGTCGTGGGTGGGCTGGAAGGGGGAGGTTGGACGATCGCGTTTGCGAAAGTGACTCAGTGATTCAGCATACGGAGCTGTGGTGTGGAGTGGAGTGGAGAGTCATCGATAAGAAAAAGCCCCTTAATAAAGGCGTTTCTTTACAAGTTCCGCGCACCATTGTTCTGGAAACGCCCAAGACCCGTGCCCCGATTGGGTGCTCCGCCGTCATTCACTTCCAAGGTCTATCCTAGCGCCGCTCATTTCCGTGCTGCGCCGCCATTTGCTTGCAAAGGCCGCTCTAGACACTGGCCTCGTGCGCTGGCGCATTTGACGGTACTTACAAGAAAATTGCAAAGATATCAAGGGTCTTTATCGATAAGCAGCGCCACCCTGTACTACAGGGAACAGAAGGTGAAAGAAGTACACCGAGGGGCTTCACAAGCCCACCATAGCTTTACTGCAGATTGTCTTCATTGCGTCGAGCTCAATGTGCGGTGCCCAGTTTTGTTGCGGCTAACAAGCAGCAACAAAAGCAATATTGCGTCTTAGGCTGCATGGCATGGGTATGTACCCTCGAAATTTGGAGGCAGATAGACGATACTGGGATCTTTCGGCCACTAAGCGCGTGTCGCTCGTGTGGGGGCAGCGCGTGCAATGGCAAGCTTGCCAGGTATATTCCCGCACTGACACCAGTCGTGACGTCTTTCTTTTTTTGTACCTTTTATGCAAACGACGATAGTGCACGTGCTTAGCTTTGATAAGCACTGAAGATGCGCGAGAGTGGAGATTAAAAACTTTTAATATGGCGTCACGCTCCGAAAAGGAAGTGCTTCAGCGGTACTTTGAAAATAATTTTGTAATATCAGTACACCAAAAATTAACAAAAAAAAAAAAATCAATATTTGTGAATCTCCAGTCCAAATAAAGAGGGTTTAAGTGATTTCCTCAAATACAGAAACACTTCATTTTCCCTTTAAGGCGCTTACGTTCAAACTGCAACAATTTTTCCTTAATTGAAACACTTTTTTTTTCATTTTCTTTTTTAATTTTAGTTTGCGCAATTTTGCGAAGCGAGAAACAGAAGAAAAAAAAAACATTATTTTCTTAGGAAGAGGGGGGGGGGGGGGGGAGGTTACTTAGAAAGAACTCATTATTAAAAATATATATCGTATAACAAGTCTTTTGTAGCAATTTATGGCTGACCTGGTAGCGCCCATTATTTTCTTATGATAGTGGACCGCCTTTTACCCTTCCTGCACGTGTCGCAATATGTAAAAAAAAAATAAAAATAAAAGATACACGATCACAATACGAGCTTCAGCCGCCGACTCGTGTGCCCCATTCCGATGCACTTCTTAAAAATAAAAAAATAAAGAAAGCAAAATGAAAAAAAAAAAAAAAAACACTCACGCCCACATTAAAACATACTTTTTTCTTTTTAACATATAGGATTTCTTAATAAGCCCGGCCCGACTTTGTGCGCATTATTTTTTAAGCCTTCGCTGACAGAGCAAAAGAGTCGGATAGTGTTCTTGAGTTGCAGGCAATTCAAATAGAAACGGAGGGAGAAGAGAGTTAAGAGAGCGAAAGGTGACGTCAGAGCGCCCTGCTCTGGCTCTACCATCTACAGAAGATGGAAGGGCCAGAGCTGGGCCTACGAATGACGTCATCGCTAGTGGCATGACGTCATCGCTAGTGGCATGACGTCATCGCTAGTGGCATGACGCCATCGCTAGTGGAGGCCGACCGGCCTCTACGCGACAAATCCGCGGCGAATCTCGACCAGAGTCGCCGCGAAGCCAGCGGCATACGGGTTTGTGTGGAGACAAAGGCTGCTGGCCTTTCCGTCTACCCGCTAAGCGTTCCAACCAGACCTTGGTCCCTTGGTGCTCTGACGTTCTCCTCTCCTCCTCTCCCTCGTTGTCTTTCCGCATAGGGTGGAGGCTGTTACAAAGGGTTTGGAACGTCTAGTGGGTTTGACAAAACAAAAAATAAATAAAAAGGATATTCAGCGTCCGTGAATGCTATTTTTTTTTTGTTTTTCGTTTCTAGCTTTTTTGAGAGGTGCCGTTTGCGAGGGAGCTGCCATAAGGTGATAACGTTTCGGTTTTTTTTTTTTTAGACGTCCTTATCAACACGAGTTAAGTTTTGCAAATTTGCGTTACCACAGAATAGAGCTTTTCTGGAAAGCAAAATCGTTAAACAAGCTTCGCAAAAAAACAAAAGAACAGGGGCCCCCCTTTTTGTTTGTTTCATTTTTAGTGTTTGTGCGTATGGCGCGTGATTTGCTTGCTTTACGAAGCGACAAACATGCGCATGCTGGGCAGAGGACTTGCAAATATTGGAATGCTGTGTAGTTGCAGTACACCTTTCGCCGCATTAACGGGACCATGAAATTGTGTTTAAACCTTTTCCTCTTTAGCCTTATTCTTGAACTCGAAAGCGAAATGAGACGTCAGATGGTCGTGACGTGCTTGGAGAGCAGATGCGATGAGTCCAAGCTTCCGCCGTGATTTTATGAGCATGGCGTGGAACTATGCCATTCACGAGTGATGCCAAGTGCCGTCACGGTACTCATTAGCCACCGAACGCGAAATCAAATATTTTGCTCACCGATTGATTGATTGTTTGCGGACGCGCACGTCTGAGTGACGCAGTGCTCGTGACCAATGAGTGCGCTGGGTTCGACTGACGTCCTTGGGCACCGCGGTTGCATCATAGTGAAAAGGTGGAGAGCTTTTGAATGAAAAGAGGTAAGAAATAGTCCACTATATTTTCACATTTTCGAACCCAAAAGTGGGCCGCAGGCTTTCTACCCTCGTGTACTATGCTCGTTTTTACCTCAGGAAAAAAGAGAAGTTTCCCGCATTGTTCATCCGCCGCGCGAAGTTGTTCTTACAAGATTTGATCGGAGAAAGAAGCGATGCTTCACTGCAGGCGTTAGAAACAGGTAGCCGCCGAATTCAGAAACCTCACTCAAACTACACTCAAACTGAAGGGCCCCTCCACTTCCTCGAGGAAGGCGCGAGGGCCGGCGCTGGCCCTCGCGCCTTCCTCGAGAAAGTGGAGGGGCCCTTCAGTTTGAGTGAGGTTTCTGAATTCGGTGGTAGGTCTTGCTAAGATGACACACACACACACACACACGCACACACGCACACACGCACACGCACACGCACACGCACACACACGCACGCACGCACGCACACACACACACACACACACGCGCGCACACGCACGCACGCACGCACACGCACGCACGCACACACACACGCACGCACGCACACACGCACACACACACACGCACACACACACACGCACACACACACACACGCACGGACACGCATAGTTTAAAATGAACTTTTATATATCTTAATTTTCTACATAAAGGGGGAAATGAGTAATGCTCCGCGACAGGCCGAACTTTTTTTTTTTACTATATAGCTCTTGATGTGAAAGCGGGTAGTTCCCTTTTGGCCACAGTGTAAGATAATACTCTTCAGGTGAGGACAGCGCGCTCCTCGCGACGTGCCGATAAAGTGCGCTTTTCACTCTCTCTCTCTCTTTCTCTCTCGGACTATGGTTTCAAGCTGCGCCGGCAGGTGACTCGTTGACCCGTGGGTCGGCGGGCCTCGTCTCCTGCGCTTTTCAATGAGAAACGCGTTTTTTAACAAGTCGTATTGTGCATGTGGTGCATTCCTTATAACCCGGCACTTGTAGTATGTGTGTTGCTTAGGGATAGATTCGTCGTTTGTCTTAGTTTCGTGGCTCAACGGCAGCGAGGGCAGTTTTATGAAGACACTAAAACAGAGGCATTTGGCGCGGTATTCAAACGGGCTAAGCGGATAGGTGTCGGCGCTTCCCTGGAATTTCATTCCTTTCTATGCCTCAGGCTCGTGAGCATCAGACACTAAACACCTAATGTTGGGGTTCATAATTTCTTGGCAAAACATCGCGGGGACAACATCTTTTCAGCAAAGCGAAGTATCGTCCTTTCACAATCATGTCGTTGGTGAAATGCTTGCTGCAAACGAAATCTTTAGGGCCATGCGGACGGTGCTTGCGAGGAGTTGCTTGAGCCCACGCTTCCAGACGTGTGGGGTCGGATGGGAACTTGAACAGACAACTTTTCTTTGCAACTGGGGTGAACTGAGTTGCAGTTCTGGACGAAGCATCTCCGGCCTATTGTCACCGCTTTGAAGCCGCGTCAAACGCGTGGTCGAGCGCCGCAAACGGCTTCGTCAATCTTCATTCCATGTGGCGTACGGCGACTGGAGTTCCAAATGTCATCGTCGCAATTAGAAACGAAGCGAAAACGTGCAAAGCGACTCTTAATAGACCGATCTCACCAAGCGTTCGGCGCATGCGTGACGCCGCCATAACTTTAGTTCGCAGGAGGCAGGCAGCAGTGCAAAAGACTATTTGTGCCACCTCATACATGCTCCGCACGCGCAGAGCTCCAGCGAGCAGTAACGTTGCCAGCGAGGTTGTCGCACTTGCAGAAAGAAGCTCCCTTGATGCATTGCGGCAGCGGTGGCGTAGTCAAACTGGCTGGTGAGATCGGTCTATTGTTATGCGGATATTTTTGGGGCAGACGCTGAGCAGGCGAAATTGCGGCACCGGGGTGTCATGGCAACGAGATAATTGTTTTCGCTCTCACACAGTTTCGCCGTTTGGCCGCCGGCGACACTGTCAGCCGCGGGTACGGTGGCCGCGGAATGGTGCAGCCTTTCGAATGCCCGTCGAACGAACGCTATCTGATTCCTCGCGCCGCGCGTTTAGCCCCGCCGTGTCCTCACCTAAAGAGTGTATCTTACACCGTGCTTCTGGCGCACTAAACGATATGCGATCAGTAGAATCCCAAGTTATCCCAGCCCAAAATGCATTTAATGGCCTCTTTAAAGTTGCCCTGAGGAGGTTTCTGAGGTCATCTATATATGGTGATAACTCACTCGGCCAACTCTAAACATCCTAAAGACCTCTAAATCATGACAATACGCAACCAATTTCTCTATTAAAAAAAAAATTAAAAATAAACAATTAAAGATCGCAAAACACCGAGACTGTCAGCGAATAGCAAGCGAAGGCTCCTCGCGCCCCCGACCGGTGGAACCGCGGAGTGATATCTCGAATGCGCGCGGCTCATTGCCCATACAGCCCGGACTACGATTCAACCCGGCGAGCGAGCGCTCGAAAGCTCTCGGCTAAACAGAAACAAAAAACACAAAAAAACTACGAAAACAGTGTGCTCTTTTGGGGACGATGATTACAGTATTATGTTCCCTCTCCACGATAAATTAAACTTTTTCCATTAATCATTTTTGCTTTTACCATCTACAAAAGCGTACACATTTTGTAACAACAGTGTTTGCAATCTCAACGAAATGCTGCGTTTTCATTTGTCACATGTCGTCCCGGCTGTTGGAACAATGCTCCTTCCATCATCGAAGATGGCCTCGGTGTGTTGCATCTTTGATTTTTTTTTTTTTAGTTAAAGAAATCGGTCGCACATTGTTATGATTTATGGATGATTCTAGGATGCTTAGGGCCCGCAGAGTGAGTTTTCACAACAATTTGGCGATCTCAGAAACCTCCTCAGGGCACTTCTAACGACGGCAACGAACTTTTTTTTAAATATTTTTAATCGATCGCCGTTTTTTTCTTCTTCTACGTTAACGGCGGACGAGAATTTTTTTTTCTTCGTCATTCGCTGTTTGTACAGTAGGTGACAGATTAAGAACCCCGAAAGAGACTGGAACTCCAGCACGTGCTTAATTGTTGTTCTTAACCGCGCTTTGGCCTCGTATGCGTCGAAGCGTAGCCTCCTCTATACTCACAAAGCCTTGCAGATCGCCGCGAGACTTGGCCGCCCCGTTGCGGGCGCATCTAACGGGCGCCCCGGTGCGGCGAGACGCCGAGACACACTTGTTTCGAGCGACGGAATGTACGCTCTTGCTTCTCGCGTTCCTCGGGCTACAGCTTCGTCTCTCGTCGGGTTTAGAAACCTTGTTTCGGGTCCTCGCCGCTGCAAACGTTGTGCGCTGATTACAGCCTCCCCGGGAAATGTTTTGTGCTACCAGATTGACGAAAATAATCCCTGGAGAAGGGGAACAAGACGGACAAAGGACAAACACAAATCTCCACATTCTTGTCCAGCTCGCTTGCACCTTTGCATTTGATTGCATTATAATCACAGTGCTACCAGATCCTCGCGCTCAAAATCTGCGACCGGGCACTCTATGGCTCCGTCGTCGAACTACCAGGTTTTGTGAGTGGTCGAGGTGTTATCAAAGGCAGAAAGCTGGTGCTGGAGGAAGAACATATAATACTCTTAACCTTTAACCGGTTGAATCCTAAAAGCGTAGTCACACTGGCCGTACATTATTCGAAAGGCACGGAGTTCCTCTGCTAACATGACGACAGAATTATCTGCCGGCACGCACCTCAAGCACGGTCGAAGACTGCTTGCTTCGTACTCATGTGTGCTTCTAGCGTGTCTGCAAACAGTTTTTGTATGACCGATATAACAGGACCAGCATACGAGGAAGAATCACGCACCAGGTAATGTCGGCGCAGACTGTCTTCTGTATAGTGTATAATGCATATTTTGTTTAATGGAAAAGGTACGATGAATTCTGTGACCACGGACTAACACCGCAAAAGCAAAGAGGTTTGTTGATATTCTCCGGCAGCTGCGAACTTCTTTGATTGTTCATAATAGTTTCTGTTGCGCTAAACGGACACTCACATGGCTTTGAAGCGGACGGGACACGTATAGCCTAATACACTTGTTTGGAAATACGAATTTTGCCCCTAGAGTTTACTTTAGGTCGAAATTTCACCTAAAGTTTACCTTCATACACGTCTACTCGTCCACATCTTCGTGGTGAAAGCGTTCACTTTTTACTTTTTTTTTCTTCAAAATCTAACTGATTAACTGGTTCAAGCAATTGACCGCGAGTAAGCCGTTAGTCAATTAATCGCTTGGTTAATCGATAAAATGACCCGCCCTAGTTAAGAGTAAAATGGAAGCTCCTTCCACCTTTTTTCACTTCAACTGAGCGAACGCTGGAGGGAAGGTCGCCTCCTCTCCTGCGTTGGCTTTGCCAAAGAGGAAAGATGTGCGAGGAGCTTCCACTTTACTATTTACCTTTCACCGACTGTACGACAGTTCACGGAATGCTCCAACCCTGTTTTAAAGCTACTTGTTCGAGTGCGTGGCTTCGTTTCGCATCTTCATCGCACGATGTCACGTCGGAATGACACGCCAAATGAACTGTCGTGCCCTCGCAGCAGCGCCAAGCTGCTGCACTGTACGCTAGCCTTGACAACATAGCACAAAAAAAAAAAAAGTTGATGCTTAGCACAGAGGCTTCCCTCACTTCTTTTTCCCCAACAAGCCACTCGCGGAAGAACAGTCCCAGCATACCATATAAGGTTTTCCCTTTCTCTAAATTCTGTGTTGTACATAATTTACTAGTAAGCGCAAGATTGACTCTACATCTGGAAGAAGGTATGTTCACTGCTAGAACGTTCACGCAAATGTCTAAAGTCCCTTTTTCATCTTAAGTTCAGTTCTCAGTAAGTTTTTATTCGCTTGGATGGTTGATATTTCTTTTTTTTTTTTACATTTCAGATTTTATTTTGTTCCGTTTGATCCCTGCTTTTAATGCCATTCTTATCGCGTTTATTTGCTGCGCTTACTATTTGGCAAGTGTTCTCACGAAACGCAAGCCCAAGTGAATGGTACCAGCGTCGTATGCGCAAAAATGCATCCACTTAAGCCGACCTTCCGTTCGGCCAAAGTAAGCATCATCTAAGGGCAATACGCACATGACCATGCATTCTACGTCGTACAGCAAAACTCTCAAGAGTACATATACATCGCTGCTATGTCAGGTATTGTTGTATACATCGTAATCTCTGACAACACACCGTACAGGACGTTAAACTCAAAAACCAGATGCCACCCTAAGCATTTTCTTTTTCAGACTTCAAACACAGTTCTTCTATAATGCTCCGAGTAAATTGTAAATAAAAAAAAAAAAAAAAAGAATAAAAAAAAAAAGAGCAGATCGGAAGAAAATAAAAGCACATGCGCTAAATGACTTTCATTACGCCCTGTCCTGTCCCGACAAACACTTTGCATGGGATGGATTGTATAGAAGGAAGCATCATCCGATTCCGCTTACGGTGAACCACTGAAGAGAAAACGAGGCCTACCCAACGCCGTATGACTGTCGCGTAACCTCCGAGAGCGGCGTGGAAGCAACGCGCGGGCGGGCCGTGTACTCACGTGACACACGCCCAGTGCTTACTGGATTGGCTGGAATAGCTCGTGGCGTCCGTTGCGCTCCATCGTGAGGTCCAACGGGGTATAGCACAGATCCATCTCGTGCGGACGACGACGGAGATGCTTAGTTACGCGTGCTGCACATTAGGTGGATGGCCCGACCCCCTAATGGATTTTGTCTTCCATTGGACAGACAAAAAAGAAGTAGAAAGAGCAAGCGTGTCCGTCAGAACGACCAGGTTACGATGCTCACGGCCAGTCGGTCATCGGACCTGGGTTCTTTTAACTCGTTACATGGCTCACTGACGCCATCAGTGGAGTGTCACTGACCAAGGTTCTGAAGGCCCAATGAAGGAGAGACCTCATGGCGATTCTGAGGATCTAGTTCGTCGCACGAGGTGCTGGCCGGGTCCATTCGGTAAACTAATTAAACGATGAAGTGAACCGTAGAGCGAGAAGACAATCTGCATTTTGCCGTCAAATGATCAGTGCAGATAAGACATGTGACCATTGCAAACCGAAGTTCACCTGAGTTACTTCACGTGTTTCACTTCTTTTGTCGCAACGTAGATGGTTTCGTGGATGCCTTCTCAACCAGATATTATCATACTAATCATATCCTAAAAGAAACAAAAACTTCTAGACGCGCCTTAGCCCGAAACACATAGGGCGTATTTGCGACGTATATACGGGCGTTCTGGCGGGCGTAATCCCGACGTACAGCGGGCGTCGGGACGAGCGCTTCCGAGGTTGGCGTGTACATACCAGCGTATTCGGCGATCCGACCGAGACAGATATCGTCGCATCGGCGTATTTCGGCGTGGTGTATCCGGAAGGTTACGGCGCGGTGCCGGCCAATCAGCTCCCGAGTTGAGAGCCGGAAGTTGCTCGAGAATCAGCTTGCCAGCTATGCGGCCGGCTGGCTGCCTTCACTCAGCCGCCGAAATTGACCCCGTAAGTGATGACGTCACAACATGGCGTCTGGGTCCAAACAAGCCGTTGCTAGGGACGTTACTATAAACTAATGCATGGAGACACCACATGAGGCTAAATTTTTGCTTGCAAGTAAGTAAATAATTTTTTGTAAGCAACCTCACTTTTTGATATCTAATTATGACGATGTTCATGTCGTTTCAGTGTCGTATTGCAACGATAAAAGTCATTTCTGAAGTATTACACTCCGCTTTGCTTTGGTAGCAGACGACACGATAGATTTGCTGGCCCCTGTTGCAGCGGGCGTCTTCATTGAATTGCGTCGGTAAACAAGCGAGAAAAACAAGTGCATCGCCATGGCGGTACTGGCCTCCGCAATGTGCGTTTTTTTTTTTTTTCTGTGAAGATCCCAGCTTAGTTCAGAGGGGTGAAAATGCCGTAAAATCAAACCACGTCATGCAGAGCATTTACGACGACGACCTGAAGTGCATTACCGGCGTAGTGCAGGCCAGTATGAGAAACAAATCGTACGCCGTCAAGGTAATTCGTTTATTATTATCATTGATGTTGTCAGGTTATTAAAGAATTCCATGTCTATTGCGATTTTTCAGTAACCATTGCAGCGATGGTTACAACCAGGCAGGGATGGGCAAAATAAATGCAAATATGTATCGAAATACAAATACAAAATACCTCGTCAAAAATGTAATTAATTACAAATCTAATTACATTTCAAAAAAAGCATTTAAACACAAGACACAAATACAACCAAATGTATTTGGTCCCCTCCAAATACTTTTCCAAATAATTCCTCGAAGTTTGCGTCAGCGACATCAGGGCACCTGCAACGGGTTTCTGAGTATCTCATTTCAATTTTGCGTCGCACACTCAGGAGTTAGTGTGCAAGGCTCTAGTAGCGTAATATAATCACAAAAAAAAAATTTAATCAACTTGGACGTAATAGGTGAAAAAAGTACAGAGCTTCAAGCAGATGTTTTTGTGGATTACATTTTGGTATAGACCAACAAAGAACCGAGACGACCAAGACGCGCAGCACTAGATAGAAATTTTTTTATTGTTGCAACTCGCACCAGTTACGAAAATCTGGACGACCCGCGCATTTAGAATGTTCCAGGCAAAAATATGGATGGAAATCGGGCTGGAAAGCATCACAAGTTGTCACAGGCACTTATTTAGCCAGTCTGCCTGTGAACGTCGATTTTGTCACTATTCTTGCCCTGGACTAGCACCGTAATCATAAAGTCACTAAACGCTTGTGCTTGATTGAGAAACACTGCATTCGGTGCACAACGTAGTTTTCTTCCTGCTCTGAACAGTGCCTTTAAAATAAAGCCGGAGGAGAAAAAAAAAAAAAAGCCCCATGGCCGAATAAAGGATGGAGATTATATCTTACAACCACATGCATAAAAACAAAATGTATTTTCACCCACAAAATTATATTTAATTACAATTGTATTTCAAATACCCACGTATTAGTATTTAAATACACACGTCAAATACATTAACCAATTTGTAATTAAATACAAATGCAAAATACACAAAGTATTTGAAATACGTATTTTAAATACTTGTATTTGGAATACTACCCATCCCTGCAACCAGGTACGACGCACCCTCACATAGCGCGAGTCCACAAACAAAATTTGGGATCTCGACCGATCTCCTGAAGCGCTCTTCTCACGGGTCCAATGCGATCTTTTAGCAGACGATCATCTCAATCGCCGCCCGGACTTTCGATAAACCATATTTTGCATCGCACCCCACTATGAATTAATTTAATTTACTGAAAATTATTATATTAAGAACAAATGCGATATTAGAATATCGTCCTCATTCACACAATTCAAACGACGGTGCCGGCTTGGCCTGCCGACGTGTGGCAGACGGCATAATTCTTGCATTCGTCGTCTGCTGCAGGCATCTTGAGAACCGGAAGTTGCAGTCGTAAATATTTCAGAAACAAGCGATTGCTGGCACACTTCTGTCGAAAGATATATATGATATTGAAGCTTTCTATATTTGTGATCTTTCAATATTTGTGATTTTCAGAAGTTTAAATCCTACTCCTGATTTTTGAAGGGTCGGGTTTTCGTAGCGAAACCTAGCCACATGTATTTGTCCATAACAACGACCGTAGTAACGGTTTGTTTGGACCCTTGACGTCACACTTACGGAGTCAATGGGAGCTGGCTCGTCGCGTTCGCCGTTTTATCGGCGAACCGTTCGAAATCGCTATATCTCTTTGGAACGAGCGATGAACCAATGAGACAGAAGTAAATACCATAAATGTTGGGGGCGATCTGAAGAAAAAAAGATTACAAAGGGAAGGTGTTCAAGCAGAGAGCGCGGCCGTCCTCCTGCCGGGAGTTTTTGTCTACTTGACGTTTGCAACAAACAATTATGAAAGAGGTGTTAGCAAATTAGGCTTTGGTTTCTTTTTATCATTCAGTTATTTCTGGTCACTTGCGGAACGTAATAATATAGCAGCCGATCTACATTTTGTCTCCTTTCATGAAAGGCGCGAGTCGGGCTACACTGCACCAAATGCAGAAGAGACGTCGACGAAAAGCGTCATGTGTGATTTGGCGACCTTCCCCTCTTCCTTTTTATGAAAAAAGTGCCCGTCAAATCTCGTGATTACGCCCTCTGAAACGCGCGTAAATTCGTCGAGAATACGCCCTATGTGGGTCGGCCTTTACGTTTCTTACATTTCAAAAACAGCGTATAACGATTCGTTCATAACTAAAACAACCTGAAAGTGCAACCACATGCCTGCACCATCAGTATCCATACCCTTATTAGATTTGTCTAAAACTGTTCTTACTAATTATTTTTGTGTAATTCTCCCATGGTCGTCATTAACTCTCATTTGTAATGCCCTTTCTGTTGTTTTAGCTGCCTACTTCCCCATGTAACGCCCCCTGGACCCAGAGGGGACTGGAATAAATAAATAAATAAATAAAAGTATGGCAGTATAAACCTAGGAATGAAGTTCAACAAAGCGGTAAGTTGGGCTAGTTGGTTGAACATCGTCAAACGTGAAAACAGCGCAAACAATTTAACAAAAGACAAGTGAAAGAAGTGCACGGACAAAGCGCTGACTGTCTACTAAAGTTTAATTTTCACGCGAACCAGAAAAATAATCACAGAGCATAGGAAAGAACCAATAAAGTTTCTTTCCTATAAAGGTTCTTTCCTATGCTCCGTGTTCATTTTTCTGGTTCGTCTGAAAATTAAACTTTAGTTGACAGTCAGCGGTTTGTTCGTGCACTTTTTTCCCTTGTCTTTTGTTCAATTTTTTGCGCTGTTTTCACGTCTGACTAGGAATGAAGGTTCCTATAAATCATTAGGCTTATTTACGGCCAACAGAACTGAGGACAGGACAAGTTGGTTACAGAAAGTTTTTAATGCAGGCCGCGCAACCACAATGGCGAAAGCATGCAGGGATGTGAATCGGTCATTCGAATAGTCGCCTTCTGCGCGCAGCTATAAAATGTCCAGGGAGCCCGATAACCACGCAGTGTACACCAATGTTACTAGATCAAAGTCAGCTAAGAAACTACCTAAAGAACGCTCCTGGTGCCTTTTCGTAGTGCATCCGCACTACGAAGAGAAGCTGGGAAACCGGTGGAACGTTGGATACACATTACCTGCGGTGAAAAGGGATACTTTTGGCGTTTAAATTGCGAACGTAAAGTCTCTGCATAATAGTTTGCGCAAATAGAGCGTCGTTCGAAAACGGTCCGTCTCCGTTGCCCGTGGACGCGTTGCCGCTGGTGGCGCTAGGAACGCTATCGGCCTGTACCAGCACGCGTGTAGGCAGCGGTCAAGAACCGTTTTCCAGCTACGCTCTTCCGTGGGACTTGTCAACTGATAGATCTAGGAACGTTGTGTTGACGGCAAAACTTTTGCAATCACCCGATTTTTTTTTTTTTTTTTTTTCTTGTTTTTGTTTTACAGTTTGCGTTGTTTGAAAAGATACACTATACTTGTGCTCACCTTAAGAACCATAGTAAATAAGGTCCGGCCTCCTCTTGGAGCAATACTAAATTCCCCGTTTATGTAGAGTATGACTATATATGGTATAAAGATATCTTACATTAGATATATGTTATCTTATCAAGACGTACACGCATACGCTAAAAGCATCACTTCTTCCTATGCCATTTATTTTGTAAGAACTACTTCTAGCGTCGTATGAACAATGCACCAAATGTCCTTTTTGTTTGAGCGATTAAGACGAGTATAGGTATCTCATTTAGCGACGGGGCGAAAACAAATAATAATTTTTTGGGGTTAGATCATATAATTAAGGTAAATTTGATTTCAAACAGACTTATTTTATTTAAATAAAATTATTCAATTCAAATTGCTCTAGTGACAAAATAGTGATTCTTAATCACTTGATGTATTCTAAAACATGACAGATTGATTGATAAACTCGTTTGATTACTAAAAAAAAATCCGGAAGAAAGAATTAAAATAAATAGAAAGTACGGTTTACTTAGTCTATTTTTATTTCATAATCCCTATTAAAGAACAGCGAACATATCTTGATATTTTTAGTTAGCGAAGAAGCTTCATTTGCTTTTTCTTTTGTGCTCTGATCTTCTTCCAGTAAGCCGTATTAATTTTCTAGTTCTAATTTTTTTTTCTTTCGAATACTCATTTATTTGCGAAAACGTTGCATAACTGAACAAAAAGGGAGGTTGGAAAGAAATCCCCACGCGCTGATTTTCTCAGAAAACCATCGCTTTGTGCTAGTGTGGAGTCTGATATACATCCATCTTGCTTGATGATTTGTGGATTTAAATTCAAAGCAAATACATATAGAACGCATCATGTGATAGAAAAACAAAATACAAACAAACATTTTCAGGATATGTTTTGCGGGAAAAGTTTGATTTAATTTATCATAGTAATATCTGTATAGTTTAAGTCATGATTACAACCGCGAGTTTTATCACGATTCAAATCATCTTGATTTTTGTTCTCCACCCTGTTTAGCGGTCACAAAGCACGTTCCTTTGAAGGAGTTACAAAGCAGCTTTAGTCTCTCTTTAGGCAGAGCAAAATAGATATCAGGACATTTTAAGCGCTGCTCGAACTTAAAATCACTTCTTTGCTTACTCGCAGTCGCCTCCATTGTGCCAGGAGACTAGGCCGCATTTCTGCCCTTAGTTGAATTCCCAGCGCAGCCTGGCGGCTGTACACACCTTTCCCATACTCGCCTTCCTACTCGCCTTCAGGGCGCTGCCATCTTTGTCTACTGGGCTGTGAGCCACGTTCTAAGCGCGCGCAGTGGCTATCTTCCACGCAATATAAGATATTGCGCAAGCGCACACAGCCCAGTCTTTCAGCATGTTTCGCCGCCTGGGTAATCAGGGTCGGAAAGGTACATCTTTTTATAAGGCTGGTTCATTAGGAGTTTCTCGCCGAAGACATAGTTTTGCCTCCCCCCTTTTCTTCTGCCGCCGCGCACGTTTCTTTTATCGATACTCTGTTTCACATTAAAGGGATACTGAACCAAACGTTCGAGTGTCCGTAATACGTGGCGCACCATCTTTCCACGAGCCGGCGGTGTGCGCGCTAGCGCACACGCAATGAAATTAACGTCCGAGTCCTCCATTCACCGCCGGCAACGAGCAGAAAGAGAATAAAGGCAGGCTTTTTATCTCCACGAGTGAAAGCCAGGCGCTTGTTAGCCCAATTAATCGCCTGCCTTTTGCACCAGACCCCACTGCGGAGTTGAAGAGCTCGTCTTTATTCTCCTTTTCCCCGGATCCCGTACATTTCACATCCATCCTAAGCGTGAATGGAGGACTCTGACGTCAATGAGCCTTTGTATGTATGTATGTATGTATGTATATTTGAGGCACAATCTCTTTGTAACGAGAGTCTTGTAAGACATGCCAATAAAAGCAAAAAATAAAAACTAAATAAAAAAAGGACAACAACGAAAGAGAACTGGTTAGCACGTGTGTCCAAAGTTCGCCAACCGTCACTTTCGCACAGTCAAAGTTAATCAGTTCACATGACACCGTCGTTTTAAGTGAACGCTTGTCCCTCCAGCCAAAAGTAAAGCAGCGGCTATTGGCCATCTTGGTCACCTTGGTCGTCTTGGTCACGACCCCGATTTTTCAGTCGAGTCTGCCACCATGCCTCGAGCCTCCGCTTGGAGCATGCTACATGGGTCTGTTCGTTGGTGAAACCAAGTGCCTGCTCCAAGCGGACACCCACGACAGGCGTTGGGTGTAGCGCCCTGCACGCAAGCAGCAAGTGGTCGATTGTCTCTTCGCCCGCTGCACACGCACTACATACCGTGTCAGTCACGCTGCTATCGTACTTGCTTCGGTATAGGCGGGTACGTAGGGCACCACCACGGGCCTCTATAAGTAGTCGACTGCCCAGTGTGTTCCCGCAGAAAGTCACCGGGGCAATCTCCGTCTTCAGAGACGCGTACATGTGCATGGAAGGGTGTTGTAGCATGCCGCTCATCCAACGGTCCCTCTCAACCCTCTTGACTTCCTCCCGCACTGTGCTCATCCACTCCTTTTCTGTTTGAGGTTCAGTGGCCAAGCTGAAGATCTTAAACTTTGTCCCAAGACGAGTGACTCGCTTCCTCCACGTCGAGTTGATATGCTTCAGGTGAATGTACATAAAAACTCGCCTGGCCCACCGGTCTCCGTTCATGTACCGGAGACGTGTGCAGTACTGAAGCTTGCTGTTTGCCTCCCGCGCTTCAAAGGAAGACCAGCCGACATCGCCCTCTATCAGTTCATTGACTACTTGTCCATGACACCCTAGTGCCTGTCGTCCGACCTCCCTTTGGCGCCGCTCGAGATATGTGCGTAGCTCACTAGGAACACATATGACTGAGTTTCCAAAAGTCAGCCCGGGCACAGCCACAGCCTTCCAAAGTTCTCGGGTGACAATGTACCGGTCACAGCTCCATAGGCTCCGCCTTCGCAGTATGTTCCGCTTGCTAACTGAGGACTTCCTGAGGCCCTCATGGTGCTCAGTCAAGTAGTCCTCTCTAGCCGACAGTGTTATTCCGAGGTACCTGTATTCGGTGTGAAGAGGTATGGCTGAGCCTTGCAGGATGAGCGACCCGAGATTGCACCCCTCGCCAGAAAAGATGACTGTCGCTGACTTGCCAGCATTGAAGCGTAGTCGGAGGTGTTCCGCTGCAGTTTCACAGGCGACGAGCAACCTCCTCATGTCTTCCACACTGTCGGCCATCAGCACGAGGTCATCAGCATAGGCAAGGCCAGGTAGTCGCCACGCTACAATATCACCATGCTGGCGGTGTTCCAAAGTGAAACCAATGCCAGTGTCTTCAATGGCCTTTTCCATGCTAGAGGCATATAGCATATATAGCGTCGGCGACAACGGACAGCCCTGTCGTAAACCTTTTCCAACTGTGACCTCGCCTGATGTCACACCATTGAAGGATGTCGTCACCACATTGCCGTCGTATAACCGACGGATCAACCTCACCCATGTTTGGGGCATATTAAGGTGTCTCAGCCTTTCCAGCAGCATTAGGTGAGGGACACAATCATACGCTTTAGCAATGTCTAGAAAGCAGCATATCAAAGGTCGCCTCTCCGCTCGTGCTATCTCGATGCATTGGATCAATGTAAACAGGTTATCGTCCAACCGCCGCCCAACTCGAAACCCGTTCTGCAGTTCCGTAAACACGCCGGCTCCCTCAGCCCATGCTGTGATTCGCCAATTGATGATAGTCGTGAATACTCTGTATACAACTGCCGTGACGGTGAGCGGTCGGTAGTCATGCAACAGCTGCTTGTTTCCACCTTTTTTCGAGATGAAGGTTACTCGACCGCGCCTCCAGTCAGTGGGGATCGGGTCATCTCCGCAGCATATGCGACTGAACAAGTGGGCCAACTGCTCTTGAGCGTCGGGTCCCAGGCCTTTCAGTACCTTAGCCGGGATTCCGTCCAGGCCCTGCGCAGTGCCGCCGTTCAACCGCGCGAGAGCGCGTGCGACCTGTACTCTTCCCACGATGGTGGTGTTGTCACTCGTCAAATTAAGTAGCGGTGGATCTTTGATATAAGGGCCTCCTGCCGACACGCTCTCATTACCGTGGAAATCCTGTGTCGTCCCAAAAAGATTGTGAAGGTGTTCATCCAAGAGAGCTCTAACGTTGTGCACTACACCTCCATTTTTGGCATCGATCAGTTGGGGAGAATTATCTCTTCCATCCAGTGTTCCAATATAACGCCAGAACTTCTCTCCGGCTCTTTTTCCACCCTTTCTGATATCTTTCATCACCTTGAAATCATGTATCTGTTTTTTCTCCTCGACGATAGACTGTGTTATTGCCTTGAGCTTCTGGTATTCCTCCCAGAGTCGCAGAGTCTCCGGCGCTTTTCCAAGCGTCCGCAGAGCCCGGCGATGGTCTCGGTTTGCGTCTTGCCTGAGTTGGATGGATCTTCGGATTTCAGCATCCCACCACGATACAAGCCGTCTTTTCCCGCTTGAGCCTCTCATAATCGACCGTGTGGTGATTGCCTGTCGAAGTGCATTGGCATAGTCATCATAGATGAGGGCATTTATGCGCCTATCACTTTCTTCGAACTCCTGACATACTGCCTCAATATCACAGTCACGTAATTGGAACGTCATTTTACGTTTCGGCCGGCTGCGTTGTCGTTGGATTGCACCAAAATGAAGTATGATGCTGTTATGATCGCTGCCAATACTCCACTCACCATCTTCATCTACAGTTATTTTTTGAAGGCGACGTGCGAGCCTCTTTGATGCCAGGGCATAGTCGATACATGTTCGTCGGTCCCGGGCCATCCATGTGTGTTGCCCCTCACATTCCTCTCTGAGGTTTAGAATCTCCAGGTCGAACTCCTCCGACAGCTGTCTCAGCATTCGGCCATTGTCGTCCTCGCGCCCGTCAATCTCAACCAGATGGCCATTAAAGTCCCCCATAACTAGCACAGACAATCTTCGATCTAGGTTTTCGATGTCACGTTGAACGCACTCCAGTATGGCCTTATTCTCCTCATGCCTGGAATTCCCCACGGAAAGGTAAAGGGTGCATACCGCCGTCGGTATGTTACCCACCTGTCCTTGAACCCACAGGTGTTCGCAGCACGTTTCAGATATCCTTATCCATGCTTGTCCTCCACTTGGCCAAAGGAGGCCCACACCACCTCCCCGTCGGTCACCCTCCACCCTGTTACACCCAGTCCAGCACCAGGAAGCGTCTACTGGGGGTTCCTCAGCGTCCCGCAAGTGTGTTTCAGCAACCCCGAACAAAGAAAAGCCTTGTTCCCGGAGTACTACATAGAGCTCAGCCCACTTTCGTTGACGCCTCGCACTATTCAAATTTAAAAAGCCTTTGCCGCCAATGTTGAGCGCCATCTATCGGCAAGCAGGAGAAACATTTTTGATGACCTGCCTTGCTTCCGGTTCTGCTCGCTCCAAGCTATGTTGGCTGTCAGAACGCGTTGATTACGGACGACTTCGTTCGTTTGTACTTTATTTCCGAATGAATGAACGACGGACTTCGCCGTAGTGCCCGTTGTGACTGACGGCACAGTTGAAGTTCCCTTTACCCGATGAGAAAGTACAAGCGGTTGCATTATACTAGGATTTATGTTATATGTGGTGCCGGCAGTACATTCAGAAAATATTCGAGACCAAGTTACAGTTAAAGCAAGCTTTTTTGTTTTTTTTTTAAATTGCAACCTATTTGTTTCCCCTGCTCGAAATTTTTAATTGACAAGATGCATTCCGATAAATCTGAAGGCTCACTCAAAAATTGTAAAAAAAAAAAAAAACTCGGCGCCTTTACCTACCAATTTTAACTTTTCATCATAGGTGTATTTTAGTGCTGGCTCCATTCCTGTGAAAACGGAGTTCCATTCCTGTGAAAAATGAGACGAACAAACTTGCCCAGATTAACGGCGGACGCGTCCCGGACTATTAAGTCCTTTGCGAGCGCCGCTGCTCCTGGCAAGTTTGTTGGTCTCGTTTGTCATGGAAGAGAGTACCACTTCAAAATTTGGCGATGCAAAATTCACCACCAAAATAATCTTTAATATATATTTCAGATACATACGTGCTGCCGCCGATTTCTGAGCGAGCCTCGGCATTTGATGTCACCCCTCTACTGGCTAGAGCTTTGTGTGGCCGTAGGTCCTAAGGTCAAAAACACGAAATCGGCCACACCTGTCTGTTTCGAGTTTCGAGCCTGTAGACAATATTCCAAACTAATTATTTTACTCGATAATACCTGTAGACAATGTTGCAAACTAATTACTTTACTCGATAATACCTGAAGAAAAACTCATCAAGTCTATTGTTCATCCTTCTTATTTAACCACAGGACCAGCAGATGCGGCATGTGGTCCAATTTTTCTTTCCTGGTGTGCAGTATGAAACTGTGCAGTAGAGCCCCTTTATATCAATGCTTTCTAAATATTTAGAAACATTGAGCGATTAAAACGTTTATAACAACTAAAAAGAAGACAGGGAGTTTGCGTAGAAACGCGAGACCTTCACTTCAGAAGGGAAAAACGTGCGCCAGTCAAACGCACCATCACAGAAACGCGAACTCCGAGGTGCTCGCTCTGCGTGGCACATAAGCGAGACGGTGTCATACCTAATCGATCTGCCGACTTGTATTTCTGCATCAATAACAAATAAAGGAACAAAAACATGAACGTTCCTTGAAGTGGCAACTGCAAGCACGGGAGGGATTTATAAAGGCATCCTTTAGGAGCCGTCCACATTGTTTCACCGAGTCGTCCGAATCCACAGCTGCCACTTCGTCGGGTGCCGGAGTGGCAGAAACATGAACGGCGACAACGCTCGCTCTCGTTGCTACAGCCGACAACGGAACAGCGTTGGGCACGTAGGAGAACTTGGAAATAGCGCAACCACCACTGCCTCCAGCAGTCCAGAGTCAAGCGCACCACGCCACCAGAAATGGCGGAATCCTGTCTGCTGCTGCTGCTGCTGTGCATGCGCCGTGGAAACTCTGGAAAAGGCCCATTTCGTGGCGTGTGACTAATTTACGCATCGTCGAATGCTCATTCTCCGCCCAAGTGTGGCGCTAGCGGTTCTAACCGTATGACAAATCTCCAGAACGTAACGTTACCTCATTCAGAAGTATAAGCGATTTGTCTGGAAATTTCAAAGGGAAAATGGGGCCCGTTTTCGCCAGTTTTTGGTAGATGGCGCCATTCAGCTCTAAGCATTCTAGAGTTTTGTCAGTCGCCATTTTCACGTTGAAAATTTTTGAAAAACAGTTATAACTTTTTAATGATATAACGGTTTAGTACGAAAACTTTAGTGTCCCGTTTGAATCGCTAAGGCAGCATTTTGGACAGAGAATGAGCGTTTGGCAATAGGTAATTTATTTTTGCACAAAAAAGAAAACGCGAAAAGCAATTACGTACAGTGATTGTGGTGTGACGTTGCGCTTTTCGCTGGCCGCGATTGGTATAGCTGTGGTTACAAATGCACGAAGACGTCCGGCGCCGTGGCAGTATACACGTTTGGCACAGCGTGATTGGTTGAGAGCGCTTGGACTTTACGTGAAGCGGATTACATCATTCATCGTTCTTCGTCTGTCGCTCGCCGTCGCGATGGTCCCGGGATAGCAAGCGGCGCTCTTCAAAGGATGTCGCTAGTCTAACGCATAAAGGGGCTTTACTGAAACCATGTCTGCTTCATATACACACGGCTCCATTGTATGTATATACGTGTATAGACATAACGACGACGACCACGACGATGCGAATCAGTTGCTGCGAACTATGGCGGCCCACTTTTGGAAACAAAATCTGCGACGGCGCTGCGCTCACAATAAACATGACACGAAGAAAGTGCTAACAAATTGCGCTGAGCAAAGAGAAGAAGGAAGAAATACATGTAAGGGCGACTCGAATTCGAAAGTGTGACGCAAAAGAACGACGAGGAAAAAAGGGGGAGGGGTGCGGGCAGCAGGAAAAAGAGCACGGCAGACTCACCTACCTGAAAGTAGCCAACTAAACAGGGATAAAAACAAAAACAAAAAAAAACTCGGCGAAAAGAAGAACGCGCGAAAAGCCGTCACGCTTTACGAATTCACACGCAGCCGTAAGTCTTATGCGTGCACTCGGGCGGAACGAAGCCCCACTAAGAGCAAAACACAGAAATACTCTGAAACGACTAGTGTTCCCCAGAAAAAGAAGCAAAACCACTTGAAAAAAAAAAAAAAAAAATACTGGCCCGAGAGGTTTTTTTTTTTTTGCGAGCGAGTCGATGCGGAGGTGGCGTGCCGAAAGATCCACTCCTTCTGTTTTATATATGCTCCGTTTGCCCTCACGATGGTACCACGGCGGGACGCTACGAAGCATCCCAACCTACCCAGCGCTCCGACCATATCACGTGACGTCACACCTCGCGCGTTGTTGCGTACTTTTTTGATGGTCACGTGACAGTGACGCAAAATTTGAATTGGCTTCGACGGCTCATAACGCCTTTTGCGGTCCCTCATAAAGTGAAGGACAGTTCTGTCGCATGGTGGCATTTTTGGAGGACGTATTCCCCGAGGACACAATTTTCGACAGAAGATTGCCGATGTACGTACGGCGCAAAGCTCGTGCCAACGACGGTCTCCCGCAATTTTTTTTTTTATTCTCTATTTTGTTACCATTGGGGCGCAGTATGCTACTGCACCCTGATCATTGCGCAAAAAGTCTCCCCAAGACCATTTCGCTCTTCACTAACCTGAAATGGTTCGCAGCAAAGGAGCGAATGTTCACGCCTGGATGGTTTTTTTTACATAAACTATTCATGGCTCGCACGTGACAGTCATTCCGTTCTCTTTCTGGTGGCCAGAAGCGTCTCGTTAATGTAGCGGAAACTACCCTCCCACGCGCCCCTTTTCCCATTCCCCTTATGTGTGACCGAGCGATGTTAGTGGAAGCTACGTATATTATGGTAACACTGGCATTGACGGATCTGTCCTGGCGCCCCGCTACATTTCTCGCCGAGTAAATAAGGGCGAACAGATTCGCCAATTTTCCGCGCGATCTGTTGTGTTAAAGTACTATTTTTTCCCCTAAAATTGTTCGTGACTTCGACATGCTGCCCGATTTATTAGTAGTGTAATGAAATATTGTGGCCAAGCTATCGTTTATATTATATATATATATATTTTACCTACTTCTTCATGCTTTCTATGATGTTACTCTATTGTGTTTTCTTTGATGTCCACAGGACGATGTAGGCATGAAATAAATAAATAAATAAGTGGCACTTCCAATGTACCAACTCTGCATTCCTGTACACGTTGCTAGAAAAAATGAATCGATAAATATTACAATTATTCTCGGCTAAAAGTATTGTTGTGGCGGTGCTGCGAATGGGAAGACGACGAAAAGGAAGACAGGAAGAAGGCGCGAGAAAAAGGACGGATGGCGATGAACGTTGAACGCCGAACGCTGGGATTTTAAACCGTCTTGATTTTCTTAACAATTGGTGTCAGAAGTGGGATTATGGAAGATCCCAACACCTCTCAGCCTGACCTGGTGATGAGAGCGATCGGCGCGCTACAAGCTTCGTTGGCCAGCTTGCGAGAGGAGCAGAATCGTCACCGAGACGAAGACCGGCGAGCTTTAGCAGAGCTACGTCGGGAGGTTTCCGCGCAACTCCAGCATCAACCTGGGACCGGGTCGTCACGCCAATCCACGGGACACCGAGGAGCGCTGCACCCACCATCGCGGTCCGGCGAGACTACTGAAGGTACGAGCGAAGGCGGCACTGCTAGCGCGGCAGATCTCTCCTTGCAAGCCCCAGCAGAAACCGAAAATGATAACAGACAGCAGATACTACCTTCGGGGGATGCTTACGAACAGCTGGCTTTGGCGTCGCAGAAGATGATTGTCAAGCTCGACACCTATGATGGACGCAGCCCCTGGAATGCCTTTCAAGTGCATTTTGATCTCGTCGCAGACTTAAATGGTTGGACTACCGCTTCGCGAGGAGCGTTCCTGGCATCTACACTCCGAGGACCAGCTTTGGAGCTGCTTCAGAACCTTCCTCCTGGCAACCAGCGGGACTACAAGGCGCTTGAGGAAGCACTCGAAGGGCGCTTCGGTGAGAAGCACCTCGGGCGGCTCTACCACGCCACTCTCCGAACGCGGATACAAGGACGAAACGAATCGTTGTCTGAACTGGCCATTGACATCGAGAGGCTTACGCGACTCTCGTATCAAGGCTGCACAACTGCGACACTGGACTCTGTGGCTGTGGGACACTTTTTAGACGCAATCGGAGACACTGAAGTACAACAGTTTGTCCGCCTGTCGTCACCTGCCTGCATGCGTGACGCTGTTGCACGAGCTATGGAGGTGGAGGCAACGACGAGGGCAGTAAGAGCCACCCGGCGGGTCACAGTGCCAGGTGGTTATCAGCCAGGCACGTCATCTGCTTTACCTCCAGTGCCGCTTCTCAACACGGATCGGCAAACTTCTCACGAGGCAACAGGGATGCCACCTCATCAGAGGCCATCTCCAACATGCTGGCGCTGCGGCCAAAAAGGCCACATCCAGAGATATTGCAGCTGGCGTAGTAAAGAAGAAAAAGGCTATTCCACTCCGGAAAACTAATTCCAGCCGAGCTTACCGGCCAAATCTCGGCTGAGAAAGAAAAGAGAGAGCCGGTCCCAACGCTGCAAGTTCAAAAGTTACGAGCTGACAAAGACGGGCTTTTTGTGGATGGGGAAATACAAGGCGTACCATGTAAGATGCTTGTTGACACCGGAGCCAACGCCACAATCGTAAGAACTGATGTATATGAACGAATAAAGACACCCGTAACATCATACAAACGCCTTTCTGGGTGCTCACTGCGCACTGTCACAGGAGAAACAGCGCCAATCACGGCGTCATGTGAACTTACATTTCTTTTTGGCACGCAAAAGTTTGTGCAAGTTGCCTTTGTGGCTGGAATATTTGAGGAATGCATCCTTGGACTCGATTTTCTACAGGCGAATGGTTGTTCACTGGATCTCAAGAGTCACACATTGGACGTAAGTGACGAACACGTCATCTTGTACAGCCAACGAGCAATTTTAGAAAACGGCGGGGGATTCCTTCTATGCTCCAAGTCCACTTTGATTTCTTCACAAAGCGAAAACGTTGTCTGGGTGACGGACGGCAATAACTGCTCGGATGGTATTGCGGTCGCTGAAGGAGACGCCACGTGCGATACTGTTCCAGGAATCATGATAGCAAGAACGCTAATAGATTTCGGGAACAAAAAGGTTCCAATCCGCATTGCCAACCTAACGGATAAACCTATCCACCTAAAGAAGGGGTGTCGCATTGCGAAGTGGTCCCGTGCTGTGAGCTTTACTCCCCCACGAAAGGATCTTGTCCATATGACACAAGAGGAATTGCCGGCTTCCTTGCTGGATCTAGCAGACCGCTCCAAATGCCACCTTGATCAAGCACAACAAGCACATCTCCTGAGTTTACTCAACGAATACAGAGATGTGTTTGCTTCTTCTTTGGAGACCGGACGGACAGGCGCTGCTCAACACCGCATCGATACAGGAAATGCAGCTCCGATTAAGCAACAGCCCCGGCGAATTCCGTTGGCAAAACGTAATGAAGTCGGCCAGATGATCCAAGATATGCAACAACAAGATGTTATTGAGCCTTCATCGAGCCCGTGGGTGTCGCCGGTCGTCTTGGTAAAGAAAAAAGATGGCAGCACGAGGTTCTGCGTTGACTACCGACGATTGAACGATGTGACCAAGAAGGACTCCTATCCACTCCCTAGGATTGATGACACATTCGACGCGGTTGTGGGGTCTTCCTGGTTTTCCACATTAGACCTCAGGAGCGGATACTGGCAAGTTGAAATGGACCCAAGAGACCGCGAGAAGACGGCATTTTCTACTGGAGATGGTCTGTGGCAATTCAAAGTAATGCCATTTGGCCTTTGTAATGCCCCTGCAACGTTTGAGCGTCTCATGGACCAGGTCCTAAAGGGCCTGCCGCTCGATGTTTGCTTGGTTTATCTGGACGATATACTTGTGCACGGCAAAACTTTCCAGGGAGCACTTTGTAATTTGTCATTCGTATTTGACCGTCTGAGAAAGGCGAACTTGAAGCTGAATGCCAAGAAATGCGTTCTATTTCAGAAGAGAGTGCATTATCTCGGTCACATCGTCTCTGAAAAAGGAATGGAGACGGACCCTCAGAAGACAGAGTGCGTCAGAAACTGGCCTCGACCTCAAAATCAGCGCGACGTTAAAAGCTTCCTTGGACTGTGCACCTACTACCGGCGATTTGTAAAAGGTTTCGCGACAATTGCCAAGCCGCTGTACGCTTTATCGGAACAGAATACGGCGTTCGAATGGAGTGTACACGCACAAGATTCTTTCCTCACACTCAAGAATTCCCTTAGCGCCCCTCCAGTTCTTGGATTTCCTCGACCAGACTGCAAGTTCGTCCTCGATACCGACGCGAGTAACGTCGGTTTGGGTGCTGTGTTGTCCCAGATTCAGGATGGCTCCGAAAAAGTAATTGCGTACTATAGCAAAGTTCTAAACAGGGCAGAACAGAACTACTGCGTTACGAGAAGGGAACTCTTGGCAGTTGTAAAAGCCGTGACCCATTTCCATCATTACTTGTACGGCACAAAGTTCCTCTTAAGGACTGATCATGCATCCCTCACTTGGCTTTTAAACTTCAAGAACCCGGAAGGCCAAGTAGCTAGGTGGTTAGAGCGGCTGGCACAATACGAGTTCAGGATTGAGCATAGACCTGGCAAGGGACATGCAAACGCCGACGCACTTTCGCGGCGACCTTGCTTGTCTGGCAACTGTCGCCCATGCCTGAAAAGCGAGCAGCGCCTTCCATTGGACTGCCAACCGTTGTCGTCCTCCCAAACGACTGCGTGCCCTGCGATGGTAGAACACCAGCAAGATGACCAAGACCCGACAAACTGGACTGCAGATTTTCTCCGTGTGCTTCAAGAAAACGACAGCAATTTGTAACCTATTTTGCAGTGGAAGCGAGTGGGAGAAGTACCCAGCTGGAACGTGGTTGCACCATACAACAGCGTCGTGAAAGCATACTGGGCACAATGGGATTCCCTCATTCTACAGGATGGATTGCTGTATCGTTGCTGGGAGAGCAAAGACGGAAGAAACAGCACGCTTCAGCTCATTTTACCTCAAGTCCGTGTCGACACCGTCTTGCGTGAACTTCATGACAGCCCTGCTGGCGGACATCTTGGGATATACAAGACCCTACAACGAGTTCGAGAAAGGTTCTATTGGGTTGGATCAACTCGAGATGTGCGCGAATGGTGTAAAAAGTGCGACCACTGTGCGTCGCGTAAAGGACCACCATCACGAAGCCGGGGGAGGATGGTAACCTACAACGTCGGTGTCCCGTTTGAAAGAGTGGCCATTGATGTTGTAGGTCCACTACCGAAAACGACACAAGGAAATCGGTACGTCATAGTCATTGCTGACTATTTTACCAAATGGCCAGAAGCATTTCCAGTACGAACGTACGACGCAGACACTGTAACCAGGATCTTGACGGAAGACATCGTTCCAAGATACGGGGTACCACTGGAAATTCACTCTGATCAGGGTCGGACTTTTGAGTCGCAAGTGTTCAAGAGCATGTGTGAGACACTCGGAGTCAGGAAGAGGAGAACCACGCCCTTGCATCCTCAGTCGAATGGCATGGTAGAAAGGCTCAACCGCTCACTCAAGCAATACCTTTCGCTCTTCGTTGACGAGCACCAGGACAACTGGGACACTCTAATTCCATTCTTCCTACTTTCCTACCGGTCAGCCGTTCATAGTGCGACAAGCTACACGCCAGCGATGTTGTTAATGGGCCGGGAGCTAAGGCTGCCTGCGGACATCACTTTTGGCACGCCAGTACTTCCATCGCGTGAGACAACACGCAGAGTTCTTTACTCTGACTACTCCCGCCACCTGCGAACGAAACTGAACTGTGTGCACGATTTTGCACGAAGACATTTGCACCTGAGCAGTGAAAGTGCAAGAACCCGCTACAACCGAAGCTGCTCGGGTCGCATACTCCAGCCTGGAGACAAAGTGTGGCTGCACCAGCCACGCCGCACCAAAGGTCGCTGCCCGAAACTTCAGCCCAATTGGGAAGGCCCCTACGAAGTTGTCAAGCGACTAAACGACGTCGTGTACCGGGTTCGGCACCTGCTAAGCCGGAAAGTTCACGTAGTTCATTTTGATCGGCTGGTTCCTTATCAACCTGACTGAATATTTTTTTTTGCACCACCTCGGGACGAGGTTCATGTGTTGTCGGGGGGCAGTGTTGTGGCGGTGCTGCGAATGGGAAGACGACGAAAAGGAAGACAGGAAGAAGGCGCGAGAAAAAGGACGGATGGCGATGAACGTTGAACGCCGAACGCTGGGATTTTAAACCGTCTTGATTTTCTTAACAGTATTAAATTAGATTGCTCGATTACGCATATTTGAGAAGAAGCGTAATTGGCTGTTCCTTTAAAAGGTAAGCCTTACTTCCTTGATTACTTCAGATATTCAAAACGACAGATTTGTTTTTCTGGTGCTTTTAGAACCAGTATTTTGCATTGTCCGATATTGGATTAGAATCACCGGTATTTAAACTACTTATCTTCTTAATCCACCAATTTTGGTAAATCATCCTGCCGTCCGGGAAACTTGGTTCGAAGATTCCTTGCCTGGAAACTTGTGAAAAAAAAAAAAAAGAAAAAAGGGTGCCAGTAAAAAGGGGAGGAAAAAATTAATGGTTACGAGTAATTTTTTTCTACTTCCAAAAGTATATTCAGATTACTCTCGGGATTACTTGCTAATAAATGTATTCAAAGGGTTAATACATTACTCGAAGAGTAACCGATTGCAAGCAATTTAATTACTTTCAATGAGTATCGTACAAGCATGAAACTTTGACATGGCCGGAACCAGAAGTTGAGGCAACATCACCTCCCAAACGACAAGGCCGAACTGCTGCAGCTTCTACGTCAATTGGCGGAAGCCGGCGCGGCGTGCACACATTGTACACGATTGTTGCGTCAGCGCGCTCGTGAACGCTAACGCAGCGCGCCACGCTGGCCTCCCCGTAGGTGACACAGATGTCTCCTCAACAGACCCTACTCAAAAGTCCATCGAGCAACATTGGCGGCCGCCATTGCTTGGACACGATGGGTGTCATTGGATACGAATCCACACGAACGCTGACGTCACACTCGTTTCCAACACGAGCCGAGCCGAGCTCACGCCGAATGCTGAAGCTGCCCTCGTGTCCGATACATGCTGAGTACGCTATCAAGCAAAGGCGGACGGGCGATGAAGCGAAGTTTTGAAAAGGGTCTACTGTACTGTATACCGAGCGAAACACGTGTTCACGCGATTGTCGACCGCATATGCCAGACAGGTGAAGCTCTTCCCATCGCCGGCAGGTGGTATCAACAAGGGGAGCAAACGCGCAGGCGCGTTGCTGTGTGTTTCGCATGGTGGTAAATGCGCCAAAAATACACGGGAGCAGAGAAAGAAGTACACAAGAAGAGGCGTATACGCCTCGTCCTGTGTACACCTTTCTCTGTCCCTCTGTTTCGCGCCGTCCTGTGTACTTATATTTGTCTGTTCATGTGTTTTCTTGGCGTATTTACCACCATCCATAAGCACCAACTAGCCCAACTCGCTGTGTTATAATACTGTGTGTTTCACTCACGATTGCAGAGATCGATGATACACAATCCACAAAATCGCTTTTGTATTTTTTTCCCCTTCAATGTGAGGTATCGGCAGTATTTAGGACATAGGCAGAGTCCTATGCCTCGTTCCAGATTAAGTCCAGACGCAGACGACACTACGAGCTTATGGGACAAACATTGACGACTCCATACCGCTTCGTGCGTTTACTTGAAACCATGTTCCGAAGCGACAGCTTAGGTTCACGACACCAACACTATTTTAAAGAAAAAAAAAAAACATAATGCACTGAAGTTCCCCATTCGGTGTTTTTTTTTTTTTTTTTTGCAACTGTAAGGCGCCAGCAGAATCAGCAAACAAGGAACCGTCATTGATTTCCTTCTTGAAAACTGTAACCTTGTTATTACCCCTGTATTGTTGATCTAAAACGAAGATAAAAAGAGATATTACCGAAAGTTGCAATTCGACCGCTGTATTACAGCCTGCTCCACACCTTCACCGACAGCAGATACATTCACGTAGACGCCATATTATATGGCGAACAGACGAGTCTGTTACAAATACGCATGAGCACAGACAACCCCGAAGAAGTTGGTATGTGACCTGCCTAAATATTCCCTTGCGAAGTAAAGTCGAGGTTCTTAAACAGGCTCACCTTGTTCTTGATGTGAACACGTAAAGTTGAAGTGCATGGACGACTCGCAAGACACCAGGGCCTCGACGTGGACAAGCACGCGTTCCAACCTCGGTTCCGAATCCTGCGGCGATCCCACATCCTCCAAGATATCTTCCCAGATAGTCTCCAACATGGACACGCTATAAGGCAGGGCCGCGGGCCCTTGAACAATGGACACTGCACGGCCGATGGATGAACGCCCTGGTAATCTTCAGAAACGTTGATGGAGCGCCAGCAGCATTAGGCCTTGATGCGACGTAGCTAAGAGTCACACCCCCTAGTTCCGATGAAATAAAAGCACATGCGTGTAATCTTGATGACTACGTTTGAAACGTATAAGTTGCAACAGGAGAGATTAGATTGATTTATAAAAGTACTGGTGGGGCGTAGCATTCTAGATACCCTTAAGAGATTGCTGACAACTTCCATTGTATTGCTCGGAACGTGCAGAATCACATGCATTCCAGCCGGATTAAGTTGTCGATATCTTCGAGGCAATCCGCCTCCGACGTGGGAAGGGCACTCACAAAGTCAAGGCAGGATTTTTTTTTTTTTTTTTCACATTTAGAATATCTTGGTCCGATTTTCTTGTAGACTCACAAGTTGAAGCTCGATTGGCAGTGATGGCGTGCTTGCTTCCTTTGCGACACGTTCCCATGCAGTGCTTCTGTCGGAGACTTCGAAGTAATTGCTTTGTTTTACCAGCGTCACCAATAAAATTTGGAATTAGCTTTCTAGTTTTCTACGTAGATATGAAGAGTTTAATAGTGCTTTAAAGCTTTTTTTAAAGGTTGCTGAACTTTTTAAATTTGTTGGAAAGTTAATTGGATATATTTACCTAGCTTTGAATACATCAACGATGCGTCTGTATGACGGCTAGACGTCTATTGAAAAAAAAGGTACTAGGGAACATCCGAAAGCTTCCATTTTACGATTTTGAAGTAGTTCTTCAAATATCCATCAGATCGAAGCTATTTGTTCCCCAGACCAGTAACTCGAAGAGTCGATTTACCATTATTCTTGCCATTTCTTAATCCAAAGCTTGATTGTTAAGTAATCCTCTTCGCAACGACCATTCACACATGACCTGAAGACCGATGTTGTCCACGCTCTTTGTGGCATCCAGCGCCTAAACTGTCACGTGCTCAGGTTTGACGAAGTACCAACACAAGTGGACGTCTATACTTCCGCCAGAGTGTTGTTCATCACGTACACCAAAGTTGGGCCATCTTCATCCGCAGCACCCCATCAAGAACACGTCTTGTCCACAAGAAGCCACTCACAGACATCCACGTTCCGTCGGCAAGTCCAATAGCAGCAGTGGCAGCAGTCATAAGCCCACCCCAATTCCAGTAACAGGCAAGTTCTCTCTTAGCCTATTTCCACAATTCACTTTCCCCGGACAGAAAAACAAACAAGCATAGAAAGGATAAAAACAACAAAAAAAAAACCTCTAGATTGGGTTTCCGCAACCAGCGAAGCGCCACCACCATACCTCGAAAAGAAACTGTTATGTTCGCGCAGTCGAGCAAATCTCCAGCTACAGTTGCTGAGATTCCACAGTCCTGGCCTTCCTCTTAGTCATACGAGAGAGAAAAGAAATCGGAACTGATATCGAAACGTGCCTTTAGAAGCGAAACTAGGTAAGAGCGTGTAAAAACTGGCTCGTGAGTTATTACTTTTGAGATCATGTCCACTAGGGCCTCTGATTACACGGCCGTCTCTGTGTGGTATGTATTCTGAAAAGCGCAATGCTCAAAGGAGAAAAAAAAAAAAAAAGTAGCGAAAACACTTTGGAAGTTTTTTCCCCCTTAGAGAAAGTTGTTTCTTCGTCGGAAAACGACGATAACTGGGGCAGGAAAGTTCATCGGGTCGTATCAACCCCCACGCCCGGCCTGCCGCCACGCGCCCATTCACAGAATACAATCTGTTTGGAATCTTGTTTCGGCGCCTTTTTGTATGATAATTTTTATGTCAACATTTTGCGCCTTCTTTTTCTGCAGCGTAAAAAAAAAAAAAAAAAGGAGAGATAAAGAAGGTGAACGTGCCGTGAGGCGTCAAAGGCGTAATAAGGACCCAGTCTGCCTACTGAAAAAGTTACAGGAGGTGGCTCTTGCCCTTTAAATTTTCTTGATTCGTTATTTATATTGCGCAATCATCGTATTTTTAGACTCAGGTGTGCCGGTTATACATGTCTTAAAAATTGAAATTTTACGCCGCGCGAACTATCTGCAGGTGCAGATTATTCAGTAATTTTCTTTTTTAAGATCGTTCACTGTGACGATCTTGCCGAATTTTTTTATACGAAAGAAAATGCTTTTGATGATTTATGTATGATACATATTTCTTTGTGAGCTAATAGGGCAGGAATTTGTAAACGTGTGCTGTGTACGAGAACTTTTTACGTGTAATGCAGGCACTATGTGGGGACAATCTAATAAAAAAAAAAACTTGTATCTTTTATTTCATATTTGATCTTTCTGGCTGTATAACAGCTGCGTACCATCGTCCAGAAATTATGGTACTTGGGGAAGATTTACCATGAAACTACAGAGAAACAGCAGGTAACGCTGCGAAGTGAGAAAAGAGTGGTTCTGCTGAAAGACGAAAGCACAAGTGCTCTCTTGCAGTAGATTTGTTTGCTCTATTTTGGGTTATAGTTTCTCCTCCGCGAATTTCCACTTTTCTTCTTTTCTTACAATTTCTTAAGCGATAAAAAAACATAAAAAAACACAAGAGCATTGCGTGAATTTGTTCTCCATTTTATATGTTTGCAACTCTTATAAACCGACGCACCTTAAAAACTTGACACAGCGCCTTCCAAGATAAAAGCCGGAAGTCTGGCTTAGCCTTCCTTCCGGAAACGAAAACAATTCGTCCGATTAACTCTATGAACTTCTAAACTAACAGTGCAGTGGGAGGTACGGGCTCGCCGGACCAATCAGCCGCCTCTTTTTTCCTCACCTGAACCCGCTATCTTCGTGTGGGTGTACGTGGGAACGTGATCACGTGGCAAAAGGCAGACGCGTGACTGCAGGTGCAACAGGTCCGTATACCTTCTAGCGCAGTGTCAGCTTAGGCGTGAGCGGAGAATGGGAAGGCGAGCCGAAGCTGCCATGAAGCCGTCGGCACTGTGCTTATAGTACAGCGTGGGCGAGATGGAATAAACGCACTTTAAGCTGAACGCCATAAATCTGTTTTTTTTTTTTTAACTTATGGTGCAGGGATTTACTACCGAGGTGCTTCAAATTGGTAAAAGCTTTCTCTAAAATCGTGGAAAGATTGGTTCACCTGAGTAAATATAGAAAAATCAAAACGTATGTTTTCCCTATGCTTTCCATGTACACTAAAAATATTATATGTAACTGTGGCGTTTATTTAGGCTAAATGGTGTGGAGTATAGGTAAACCAATTTTGTTTACTTTCCATTCCACAAACATTTCAATCATAGTAAACGCCAGAGTAGCCCCCAACGATTTTCTGATATTTTAGAGATAAAGGCTTAGCGATAGTTTTTCAATAGTAAAACCAGTTTTTATTTTCCTTCTTTCCCCGACACCGGAGGTTTCATATATTCATACTCTCAATTAATGAATGCACCAGCTCCGAGCACCTCTGTAGTAAATCCCAGCGCGATAAGTTAAGAAACCGATTTTACGGTTAGTTTAAAGTGCGTTCAACCCATTTCCCCTACGTTGTATATGGTATAAAAGACAGTCCGCAAACACTGCCTCAGGCGAGTTTCTTCCTCGTATGACTTCCCCTGTCACATTTTTGGTACAAAAAGGTTGTATGGCAGATTGGTGGGCAGTAAGTAGTATTGCTCACGTGAAACGTTGTAGCATCTCGTGGCCTCTGGTCACGTGACGTTGATTTCCTCGCTAAATTCAGCGGGGAAACTGAATCGGTGTGTAGGTAACGTGACGTTAATTTTACGCGCTAAATTTACAGGAAAAATTATATTGCCCTGTATGTTAAGTGACATGAGGTTACGCGATCCAATTTTTCCGCTAAATTTAGCGGGGATACTGAATTAGTGTGCAGGTCACGTGACGTTGATTTCGCCCTAAATTGAGAGGAGAAACTGAAGTGCCGTATAGGTCACGTGACGTCAGGTCACGTGACGTCAATTTTTTCCGCTAAATTTAGCGAGGAAACTCAATTGGTGTCTAGGACAAGTGACGTTATTTTTCCCGCTGAATTTAAAGGAGAAACTATATTGCCGTATATCAGGCACGTAGCCAGACCCCCCCCCCCCCCCCCCCCCCCCCCCCCGAAATCTTCCATTTTGCTGGGACCCCTTCCCCTAATACAGCATTTTGTCATGGGTGCCCCCCCCCTCCCCCCCCCCCCCCCCCCCCAAAATCCTGGCTACGTGCCTGCTGTATATGTTACGTGACATTAGATCAGGCGATCCAATTTTCTCGATAAATTTAGCGGGGAAACTAAATTAGTGTGTAGGTAATGTGACGTCACGTTTCTCCTCTAAATTTAGCGAGGAAACTGAATTAGTGTGTAGGTCACTGAACGTAAATTTTCCCGCTAAATTTAGCGGGGAAATTGACGTTACTTGAATCAATGTCACGAGACTTATGCGCCAATTCAACTTCCCCGCTAAATTTAGGGGAGAAGCTGAATCGGTGTGTAGGTCGGTGACGTCCCGTATACAACACTACGCGCGTTGCATTATGGGACGTGACAGGGCCACGGCTTTACAGAATACCGCTTCACGAAATGCAGCTTCACGAAATTCGGAGAAACTGTTCAAAGAACGTTTCGCGTTAAAAGTTACTGTAAGCCAACTCCATGTTTTCTAAATTTAAACCCAGAGCAATTAAATTTCGATTCAGCCATTGTTAGACGCTGTCACATAATGCGGAAGTGCGACACTATCTGAACTTGTGTCCAGCCAGCATCGCCGACTTCGGTTGGTAAAAGGAGAGACGAGACGCCAAGAGATGAAGCTGTTGACGCGCAGATTCAATATAGTGAGTCACTATTATGCGAAAAAAGATTCTGCAAATCACGCATATAAAGCGCAGCGTAATGGGTATGCTGGAAACAGCGCCACCTAGCGCTCCAGGGGCTCTAAACTCGTGAAACACAAAGTTGGGCCCGAAGTTGACGGAGTGCACCGATTGGACTATCACGACGATGACTTGGCGCTTTTGTCGCCAGCGTCCAATCGGCACGCTCCGCGAACTTTCAGCTCCAACTTTGCGTTTGACGAGTTTAGGGCCCTGAGCTAGAAAAAAAAGTGATAACAAACGAGGGGCAGATTCAGCATTTTACCCCACTCTGTAGAGATATTGTTCAGCCGGAACTGGTAAAACGACGCCGTTTTTCTTAATATTCTCCATCCGGTTTAATTTTATTTAAAACCCTAATTTCAAAAGAATTACCCGCTATTTTTCGTTATGGTGCTGCTGCCAGCTACCAGAAGATTCTATGGCAATAGAGACACGTAAGACATGAAGCATGGAACCGTTCTCTTGATGCTGAAAGAAGCAAGGGATGGCCATCGCTCCCCTTTTAGCACACCATACGTCCATTCTGAAGGGCTCGTTTCCGTAAAACGAATGACCCAGATACTTTGACTATCGAAAGGGACTGACGCGCAGGAAATTGGGAAATCGTTTAAAGGTTCCTCAGGCAAAGAAAAGCGCCCTATCTGAAAAGGGAGATATAAGAAACGATCAATTTTGATCCCCCCCAGATCTTTTGACGTGCTGCTAAAGCAACGATACAATGTGCAATACTAAATAAAAATGGTAAAAAAAGAAACAAAAAAAACCATAAGAGGGGCTTTTGGTGACGCTCGGAGCTTGCTCACGAAAGCGGGGAATTGGGAAGAAAGAAAGCATTGCTGTAGTCTGAATAAAAAAAAAAAAAAAATAGAAAATAGAAAAAAATAAAACTCACGAAAGGTTTGACATGCAGGACACGGACAGCACATCTTTCGATTGTGTTCAATCCTTCTATGTATAATATTTTTCGCCAGTGTTTATCCAATCTCAACGCGCTCAACTCAAGAAGAGTGAAATAGAAAACTTCGTTTCTTTCTCTTCTCGTCCTTATCTCCGGGATGCCAACTTGCAGATCGATGTTATCCTCATACGCAGCTCGCAGCACGCGGAGCGAAGGAGCGCCGGACAACTCGTGGAAATTGGGTTCAATCCACACTTCTGCCCGTTTCAATCTGAGCACCATACCGGTGGGCGGGACGTCGTGTATTACTCCTGCTTGGTTCACGTTAAAGTCCCCAGGCCAGCAGTCATACTATACTGGGGGAATCTCTCATCTATAGGGAGCACTCACTGGCCGCCATATTTGAGGTCACTGTTTAGAGCGCATGCTCAGAACGAGCTCGCATTCATAGGCTGCCAAGACCGGCAATCTTGATGGTGCGGGGTGCCCGTTGCAAAATAACTGGAAGCTCGCCATCAGCACGTGCTCAGCATTAGCGCACACCGATATGGCCGCCAGTGAATACACCCTATACAGTGGATAACAATGTCGCCACTCCCTGGCAGACTAAAGTTCTTCTGTATAAAAAAGACTACTGACTAATTCGTTTCTTTTTTAATGCGGAATCCGTTTTATCTGGTGATTTGCATGGAGTTCTGTTACATTTGGTTGTAACACTCTGCTAAAGCGACCGGTGGTAACGAAAAACCGACGCCGAAGGCGTAGAGGCTCATTCACACTGCCCGATTTTCTTGCGTTCTGTTACGTTAGGTATACGTCACCGAAACATTCCTGTCTCGAATGTCGCGTGTCGTGCTTTCTCCTTGAACTGGTAGCCTCGCTTAATATGAAGCACAGAGGTCCCGGTGACTTCAACGTAATATTTCGTAACGTAACTTAATTGTAAGAAGGTGGGACAGTGTAAATGAGCATTTACGCTCGTAGGGAACGACATAAAAAGACTTCGGTCCCACGGCAGGATATGAACTCAAAACCTTGAGATCGTGAGTCTAATGCTTTGCCGACTAAGCTAACCAGGGTGTTTTTTTTATTTATTTATTTTATTTAATAAAGTGAGCTATCCAGAGTCGGTGGTACGGACCACGGAAAGTCAAGCTTAGTGCCACTAAATAAGCTACGCTTCAGAGTAACGACACTTGGCCATCTTGTGGCTTAAAATCATGGTTGTCAGTTATCTGAAGCTTTATCTGAAATCACAGGAAACGCTTTTCCGCCCTCCACAAATGTTTAAAGAGTTCCCGACAGAGCAAATCAATATTACATGAGCTTCCTAACACCGAATGTAATGCTGAGGAAGTCCAACTTCTGAACCATGACGGTCGGCAGTTGCGTCTGCCCTGCATACGAGCCAAAATGGCGGCGCCCACAACAATGTCGGGGAACGGAGTGCCGATACTCTCAGCGCAGCTTATTTAGTGGCTCTAGTCAAGCTCATTAGCGCCGGGCGCGAATGAGCTCGCGCGCTACCTGGCCTTTCTTAAAGCTTTATGGTCAAGAGGTCCAACGAGTCAAAAGGTCCAACGAGTCAAGAGGTGCAATAGCCACGTGACAGCCGAGTCAAGAGGTCCAACGAGTCAAAAGGTCCAATTCGAGTCAAGAGGTCCAACGCGTCAAGAGGTCCAACGAGTCAAAAGGTCCAATTTGTGTCAAGAGGTCCAACGCGTCAAGAGGTCCATCGAGTCAAGAGGTCCAACGCGTCAAGAGGTCCAACGCATCAAGAGGTCCATCGAGCCTTATTTTTATCTTCTCTGCTTATAATGATATTGCTATTAATGGACTGCTTGTGTCGGCTAATGACTGTTTGACCTATCTAAATTATTTTGGAGAATACAAGTACTACATAGCTATTGGAGACAAGTAGACAGATACTATCTGCCACAATGTATATGTATTTCAGTGTTAAATAATGGACAGTGCCTAGTGACATATTTTGGACTTGTAGAACTTAATATCTGTGTTCCAGTCTCTCTGTTCTATGACTTATTTATGCCATTTCTACGGAAGTGTCTCTCAAATTCCCGAGATATAAAATGCAAATGTACCTCAGCCTCTCGTGTTTAGCCTTCCCTTTCATGTATCTCAGTATTTGTAATCGCAAATACTTACTTGGGTAACTTTGTCCAGCCCCGGGTTCTCGTATGTTCTGTTAAAAATATGATGCACTACTATTTTATGCTTTAGTTTTTATTCACTGAGTTCACCGATTCACTAAAGATGTAAATAACACAACATGGGAAGAAGCTCAAATATCATTGGAGGGCGTCTTTAAACGAGCCCAAATTATGCCACTTGGCGTCCAATAGAGTGTTGCAAATGTATGCGAGCATTGTCTTTTTGAAACATTGTGGCCGGTGCAAGCTATAGCGGGTCAATTTGGGCCGTTGGTTTACTTAAAAGCAGGGAGCAGCCACAAATACTTATGCTAGCGATATGTAACTCCTTTACGGCTCTTTATTTTTGAGAATGTTGTGAAATGAACCATGAAACTGAACGTTTCATGATTAAGCATACTTGACACGAATTATCTAACATTTGTTTGTCGATATCATTTACTTTTAGTTGAAATTACGCGATCTGTTACTCGGTTAAAATTGTAAGATGGTGGGTTACTTGCTCAATCATTTTTAGAAAATTGGGTCATAGAGATTGAAATCCATTGAAGAACTGTTTGTGCCGGAAAGCTGGTCAATCCATGAACCCGATAGATCTCTACTGTGTCCAGTGCGAGGCCATAGCGAATGGAAAAATGACTAACTTTACATGCCATGCTGCGCCAGGGCAAACTGTCTCTTCAAGTTCTTCGAAGACCAAACACTTCAAAATATCAAGGAAGCTATTTTGACGAGACGTGAACAAATTTAAACAATTATTACAACTTTTAAAAATAATGTCACAGAAATAAAAAAAAGAACGATGTTCAGTTTCCTGACGTCAAACGCCGTAATAGTGCTTTAGTGTGATGGTAGACATCGAAATAGCAAATAACTATGGACATATCTTTCGTATGTGATGAAAAATGTGTTTAAAATAGTTTTACAATTATTTCGAACCCGGATGTCGAAGTAGTCCCTTCCTAAAAAAAAGGCATCTCAAATCAAACATGTAACCTTTCTGGTTACGTGTTCGATATTCGCGGGAGAGAGCAACACGGGAGATGCAGATTTACGACTTTGTGGTCAGGGGTAGAAGAGAAAAGGCACACAGGTCCCCAACAAACGAATGTTGCTATGCGCTTGACAGTTTATAACAACAATGATTTCAAGTGTTTACAATCCAGTGCCCAGCATGCGATCCCCACAGCCCAGCGCGCACGTATCTGTCGCTTCAGAAACCAAGAAAATCATGGGTCATACGCACGAACACTGATTACATCACCGGCCAGAAACGATGTATCAAAGCCGTGTTCGTGAGATCCCTCTTGCCGTGTGGAAGTCCTCACAGCTCAACTTTTTGCTCTTTTTTCGACATTTTCTTCTCCGCCCTTATTGTTAGCATCTATGTTTTCTGCTTTTTTAATGCGTGAGCATTACCTGGCTCAGTCAGCGAAAAAGCCGTCGGCAAAATCCGTCGTCAAAATCCGTCGTCAAAATCCATGACTTGTCCAACACAATCCAATATAATAAAAAGAAACTCTGGTTACGGGATATCTTTGGTCACCTGATCTCTCTGATCACGTGACCTATCTGGTCATGCGACCAAACAAAAAAAAAAGAGGAAAATCTGTGGTCAAGTGACCAAAAAAAAAAAACCTCTGATCACGTGACCTCCCTGGCTACGTGAGCACAAAACAATCCCCTGCCTGGTTTCGAACCTAGGCCCTCTTGATCGTGCAACTAGCGCGCTATCTGTTGCGGAAACACAACTCGGGAAGAGGTAGTGCTCGCGCATTCCCACATCGTAAGAGAAAGCTTAAGTGCCCTTATAATTTCTTTTCTCGCCTGTACTTATTTCACACCCCTTGCCTGTACATATTTCACACCAAGAGATGCAACGAGTCAAGCTATCCAATATTGGACCTCTTGACGCGTTGGACCTCTTGACACATCGAGGCAAGAGTCAAGAGGTCCAATATGAGTCAAGAGGTCCAACGCGTCAAGAGGTCCAACGAGTCAAGAGATCCACGGCGAGTCAAGAGGTCCAACGCGTCAGGAGGTCCAACGCGTCAAGAGGTCCAATATTGGACCTCTTGACTCGTTGGACCTTTTGACGCGTTGGACCTCTTTACTCGGAATCTTCTTAAAGCCCCTTGATAAAAGCGTTTTTTTACAAGTACCGCCAACCATTGTTGTGAAAGCGCGTGAGACACGTGCCATGAGCGGGTGCTCCGCCGCCATTCGCGTCCAAGGCAAGCTCATTTCAGTGCTGCGCCGCCATTTGCTTCCAAGGGCCACTCGAGACATGGGCCTCGTGCACTCGCGCATTTGACGCTACTTGCAAGACAAACGCAAACACATCGAGGGGCTTTAGCCTTTCTTGTCATATACCGCCATCTGTCACCTATGTCAGAAATAAAAGCGAATCTTTGTAAGGCGGTGGGTGCCGTTCAGAGCCTTTCTCTTCTTCCCTAGAAAGCTTTTGGCACGCTCTGTGCTTACCTCTCTTCGAAATTAAACTGATATGATTCTTTTTTTGTTGTTGCTATCATCATGCCATCAAACAGGGTTCCTTTTATTCGCACTCTGATTCTTTTTTTTTCTTTAGGAATTGTTCTGTGAATGTACACACTCTAAGAAAAAATGAAGCGTGACTTGCTCCCTCAAGGGAGAAAAATACGCTGAAACAACCATCGCTCCCCTAGGGGAGAAACGGTAACGGGAGCAACCTTTGCTCCCCAAACCGTTAGTCCCTCAAAGTTGAACCCGAGGACTGACTTTTGCACCCTTGCGTTTAGGCCACTGGGACTAAATGTTGCGCCCTTACCTCATTTATTACTAAATTGCGCCCTTACACACCTAGGTGGCGCTAGTCAACGTCAAATTCAAAATTGGTAAAGAGTATGTTATGGCTGGGCATCTTTTCCACGATCTATACATTACATTTGAACAAGGCTTATTTCACATTTGCACACGTATTCTTGCACACTTATTACACATTTTAGCATAGACAAGGAATTAGAACACAAATGACACTTGCACAACACACACGATGACACACTAATTTAATATTTCTTTCTTTATTGTCACACGCTAATTCAATCCCCACCCCCAAAAGGCTACCCATGCGCCTTTTATACTGATCACATGAAAGGAGTTGTTTGGTCAGTGATCATCTCAACCGTGAGGGATGTTACAAATATGACGCTGCTTTCGCACCAACATTGTTCTCCAATATTGTTGATAAACTTTCCTAGGAGCGTATCTCTTACTAAGAGTAACGGTACACACAGTAATATTTGTGACAGTCTATAAAACAGCGTCCCCATAGGCTCCTAGCAGTCACGTTCACGCTTCCCCGCATAGACTGCCCCACTTTGAGCATGCGCATCTCCGTGGCAACCGCATCGTCTCTTGCGAAAAAACAACAACAACACAGGTTGTATAGAGTACAAAAAGAAAAGAAAGCAGTATGAACCTTTTTTGTCTTTGGAAACGTTTTTAGAACGTTCTACGCGCCTATTTTTAAGCCAGTTAAACCAAAAAGAAAATATAAACGCTTTCAAAGTACGTTTCAAAGACTGCAAAGGGGAAGGACGCCAGGACAACGGTCAAAAGCCGCATGGCCAGTGCATCAACAACGCGGGCGCTCGAGTCAGTGTTGGCTTCCACGACGTGCTGGAACAGAGGCTACGATCGTTATAAAGTGAGCTCCAACCCTTAAACATGACCCCTCCTGCAATTTTCGATGCTACGATGGTCTGTGGATATTTCCCCCTGCGTTCCGAAACAGTAAGTGCGTCACTAACGCTGGCCATCGGCGATGCAGCGGACGGCGCCATTTTGTCCGCGCGTCTTTCTCTCTACGCTTTTGCTCCCGCGCGCCTCTCGCTACGTTTGCTCCCGCGCTTTTGCTCCTGCGCTCCTTTCGGTTAGTCCCGGTCGAGTGCAGTTAGTCCGCAGCATTTGCGGCGCACGGTACCTAGCTCGAACCAGGTGGTCTGTTGGGGGAGCAAATGGGAGTTCAGAGGACCAAGTGCTGCCGTTTGTCGTTTGAGACCATCTTTTTTCTAAGAGTGAGTCGCGGACAATATGAAAAAGCTCGGACGAGTGCGTGAATTGAAAGGCTATCTGTGCTATCTCTGAGAACAAAAAACTCAGTTATTACCGAGGCTTCAGTGGCTGTTAAATTTTGTTGTCACTCCCCGCTCGACCTGGTGTCGCTGAGTTGAGAAGTGTACTCGACCACCATGCCCAGACAAGTAAATCAAAATAAGTATCGTCCGTACCCTCGAAGACAATGCTCTTAGCCTCGCGCCGGACGCTTTTAAGCCGTGCCTCAAGAGCGTGCTAGTATACAGTAGCGCACATCAAAAACAAAGAGAACTCGACCCCAGTGATGTGATTGCTGCGAAAATTGCGCCAAACTGCGTCAAGGGGCTAACCCTGCTACATCCTGCTACATTTTGCCAAAATATGAGTAATCTGCGCCAAGCCTGCGCCAAAGGACCGATTTTAGTCGCCTTTCCAAACCAAAACTAAACTGAGTACCATGATTGAGCATGCGTGAGTTAGGTGGCGCAAGCGGCCGCCCGACACAAAGTACCCTGCATTAATGGTCTATTCGGTCTTGCATGGTTTTTCCCGCCGTCTCTCGTTTCTCGCGCTCGTCGTCTCGTAAGTCTCGTCTCGTGTCTTTTTAAAAATGTTTCAAAGATAGACGCGGGCATGTGTGGATGTTCCGACGGTAGCGTACCGGGTACCAGGCCAGCCATGCCGTCATACTGTGAAACGAAACCGCGTTTTGGCGCGGCGGGAATTACTTTGTGAGCTGAAGCATTCGCTCCTGAAAACAACGGCCGTAGTAAAACTATATTTTGTCTCTGCCTGCCAGTCACCGTGGTCGCGCAACGTCGGGTGTTGCCGTCCCCACGTCGCTGCAGATGTGGCGCTTTCTAAACTGAAATCTAAGGACTGCCGCATGATCATCAACATTCCTGTTTTTTGTTTAAATCATACGCTACTACAAGAATACCTCTTTACCTCCGTTTGCTGTGCCAAAGTATTGATTACCTAGGTTTCTCTCGGTAGGCTTTCTTTCGAGAGGGATTCCGGTACGTGAAAAATCTCCCGCGAAAGAAAGTTGTTGAAGAGAAGTGATCTAAAACAAAGAAGGCAATGTATGCACGCTGAACCCGCACAACGCGCTTGTTTGTCTCGAGTTCAGTCGTTGCACAAAGCGCTCCAAGAACGTTTTGACCCTGGCTCGCGATGTCTTGCATCGATGCACCCAGGTTCTGTTTTTAGAGCGCAGCTCTTAGGGGCCCGTTCCCGGCTTGAGCGGCGTCGGCGTCGCCGTAACCAAGGTCATCCCAAGGTCACGTGGCCCCCAAGGTCATCCCAAGGTCACGTGACCCCCAAGGTCACCCCAAGGTCACGTGACCCAAAGTCACGTGACCCCCCCCCCCGAGGTCACGTGACACCCCCAGGTCACGTGACCACCCCCAGGGTCACGTGACCCCCCGCCGAGGTCACGTGACCTCCCCGATGACGTTATCGGCATCCGCATCCTCATCGTCATCATCACTGATGACGATGACGATGCGGATGCCGGTGACGTCACTGATCGTCATCAGTGATGATGACGATGACGATGCGGATGCCGGTGAGGTCATCAGTGACGTCACTCATGACGTCATCAGTGATGATGACGATGCGGATGCCGGTAATGTCATCAGTGACGATGACGTCATCGTCATCGTCACTGATGACGATGACGATGACGAGACCCCCGCCGAGGTCACGTGACCGGGGTTGTCACGTGACTTCGGGGGGCATCCGCATCGTCATCGTCATCATCACAGATGACGTCATCAGTGACATCACTGATGACGTCATCAGTGATGATGACGATGACGATGCGGATACCGGTGAGGTCATCAGTGACGTCACATGACGTCATCAGTGATGATGACGATGCGGATGCCGGTGACGTCATCAGTGACGATGACGTCATCGGGGAGGTCACGTGACCTCGGCGGGGGTCACGTGACCTGGGGGTGTCACGTGACTTCGGGGGGCATCCGCATCGTCATCGTCATCATCACAGATGACGTCATCAGTGACGTCACTGATGACGTCACCGACATCCGCATCGTCATCGTCATCATCGCTGATGACGTCATCGGAGTCCGCATCGTCATCGTCACTGATGACGTCATCAGTGACGTCACTGATGACATCATCGGCATGGTCACGTGACTCCCCAAGGTCACGTGACCCCCCCAGGTCACTTCACCCCCCAGTACCCTTCCCTCCTCCTCCTCAAGAGCTGCGCTCTAATTCGTTGTTACAGGGAGTTGTAAACGGCTTTCACTTTTTGTGTGTGTTTAGCATGTACCCTGTTTGCCCGCCTTGCAAGCAAGTGCCGCTGGACTTTGTTTTTGTCGTGTGCTGGACAGTTCCATTTTGTTTACAGTTTTGGGAACCAGTTGGCAAATGAGCGGAGTGCCATGGTTTCGGTTTCGGCTGAACAACCATCTCCGCTCGCGCGACGAAGCATGTGCATATTGTTGATATGATCCATCAACTAGCCCACCAGATGATCGTGATGAAGCATGTGCAACTGCAAGCCTGCCGAAGTTGCCCTCATGTGCATGCGAACGTGATTGCACGACAGAGGCACCAGCCGAAACGCTTGCAATCCATTGCTTTACGTTTGCTTACTCTTGACGAAAAGCTGGCACGTCGGGAACCAGTAAAGCGGTGGCAAGCGGTTTTTCGGAATTGCTCGGCAACGCCTACAGCACTGCACACCTCTGGGATGTCTCAATGTCTCTTCTGAAGGCGAAGCGAGGCTTGGAGCAGCCTTGCAGAAAGTTTCGGAAAGCGAAAAGAAAAGCACCTGCGAAGACTCGTAATCACCTTTGTCTTGTGTACAAATTCGCATTGCTCTGCAGTAGTTAAGTGTTTCATCAGTTGGAGACTGCTTCCATTATATTATATAACTAGTCAACCTACTGCTGTGATATTTACTACTAAGCTAATCATTTTCAAATAAATTTTAATATGTGCAGTTTTGTTCTTATTTATCTAAAGCGTGAGCGATATGAAGGTGAACAGCCCTCTTCTTGTTTTTGACGCTCCTGCAAGTTTTCGAGCAAGCTCTGTTCCAGAAGAGGGCTAGAACGCAAAGTTTAGACCCCTAAGCTACGCACCATTTGAGACGTTGAGAGTTAATATAGCTTTACGGAGCCGTAAAACCGGCAAAAGACCAGGTAAGGTGTTCACCTTCGTATTGACGGCGGGTGTACATATATATGTATCATTTAACTGAAGCATTGCAAAATGTGTCATGTCATTGGCATTTCAGTTACATGTTGAAAGACTCCGAGGTGGTCTAGCTTGACCATAATTTGTTTATTGCGGCGAGCAAGTGCCCTTTGTTTGTCCACCACTTAAAACAAATATTTTTATTTTTCTAAGAATATCTGCTTCAAAAGCCACTTTTGCTGCTCCAAAACACTGTTTTGGCTGCTCCGAAAGGTGCTCCAAAACGGCTTAGGCCAATCACATCACTGCGAACCCTTCGCGCGAGCTTCCATCGTCTGTTACGCGAGTTGTGAACCCGCGAATCGAGGGGTTACGGACCCGCGTTTGATGCCTGTGCAGGTTGCGGGAGACGTCGAAGAAGTTGGAAAGGGTGAAACAATGTAAGAGACAAAAATAAATAAGCACGAAAAGCTTTCTCCTGCACGGGAGAAAAAAAAAAAAAAACACGATGGAAGGCGACGGAGAGCCTACTTGGCGTTGTCTTACTTGATATTTTCTTTCGAGCATGCCTTGCTCGAAAGAACCGGATTTTTGTTTAGTTACATAAAAAAAGAATTTTATTGTTTTCCTTTCCAGTTTCGAATGCATTGCAATAGGTCATAACGTTTCTGGTTTCCATTCCTTTCTCTTGCGTTCTGCTTCTGCTGCAATATGACGTCACGGAACTAACGAAAGGAATGGAAGGTAGAAATTAACTGCAACGCTCCGATTTGCCAAAATGGCACCTCTTTGTGCTCGTGCTCTCTCTTACATAAGTCGTCCTTCTTTTACGATTATCACAAAACAAATGTACATATAGATCATTAAATGTGAAAGAAACAGTAAAAAACAAGATAATATTTCCTGGAATATCTTGGTGGAAAACGTTTGATTTAAATCACCATGGTAAACCTGGTCTGATCTTAATTACGATTTCAATCATGACTTTTAAATCGTGATTTAAATCATATTCATTCTTATTCTCCACCCTGGATGTATCGCACTTTATAGAAGCAAATGGCAATTAACTTCAGAGTTCAGTGCTCAATTAATCTACCTAATCCAACTTGCATAGAAACAATGAAAAAACAAGGAACCGCACATAACTCTACACTATGGAGGACATTTAATAATCTTCAAAAGCGCTCCAGGAGAAACGAATCCCGGAAGCCCAAAGCGATAATGGGAAGGGGTAGAATATAGTATAGTTTAGTGTATGACCCTAAAGGCGTTTTGGCCGAGAAAAAAATATAAATATTATCGATTACATTGCAGGTGCAGCGCGTTCCTTATTTCCTGGATTCTCGAGCGAGCGGAATCGTACCGGGAAATCGACACGCTGATTGTGAATTATTTTTCCTGAAACTTTGCCGTGAATTGAGGAAGACTTTTTGTTATATAATATACCGGGCAAAAAGAATAAAAAAAAAAAAAAAAAAAAAAAAAACAAGACACAGGCTAAGCTAGAAAACATACGGCCACCACAAAAAAAGTGAAAGCAGTAAAAAAACATACGCTGGTACGTTTCAATTACCGCGGTTAAGTGAAATGCCATTTAAGAACACACATTTATACACATTAAAAAAAAAAGTAGAGAGAAATATTTTCGTTCTCAGTGATTTATCTTATTCTTTTTTCACTATAAATAGAGGTTTCAGTTGCTCGGTCAACTCGAGTAAAACAACAAAGCAAAGCTAAACCCAAACGAACAAAATAAACCTAGCCATTAAGAAACCTACATATGTAAGAGACGAAGCACAAGGAGGAGATTAAAAAGGGGAACGAAAAACATGAACTACCTCCTGTACTTGAAGGGTCTAAAAATGAAAGAGTCCTTTCTTATGTTACAGCAGTATATCATTTTTAAGGCACCCTCTCTCCCCTTCAAAGCGTGTTCTGTCGGACATAAGTTTGCCCGGAAGGAACAATTATACTCTCTATTCAGAACCTTGTTCTGCCGTCTTGCTTTACCCTGGACTGCTCACTTTAGAGGGCCGATCGCTTCCTATACTGCGTTTCACTTTGCGCTGGACAGTAGCCGCTTGGAACTTGCCCGTGGTGCGTCGGCAGAAAATTCTGCCTGCCGCGGATGCTGTGTCTCTTGGATGGTGCACGAAGGAAGTGTAACTGCGGCTTTAAAGCTGACACTGCAGCTAGAGCTACGCGCTCAGCGGATCCAACAGCCACCTCCCCTTTACCACCCGACCCTGCTCTCAGAGCCTGGGTATGGGTGCGGGCGTGATCCCTTGACGAAGGATAGACTTCAACAACGAGTGTGTGGCTTCCCTGTCAGCTCAGACGTGAAAGGAGCGAAGAATGCGTCACATAGCGTCCGCTGTGGTCCAACCTAAGGAGAAAGGAGTATATCTGGGAAGTAGCTCGATCATGGAGATTACTTCTGTTACACGGAAAGGACATTTGAACCTTTTCAAGAGCAAAGTCCTAAGAAAGAAAGTAATTTTGTTTAGTTTTGTTTGAAAAGTTATTAAAAAATGAGACGTGCTTAGGAACGCACGTCTCGTGCACAAGACGTTGCACGTTTCGGTGAGCACAAATATAAAGCAGATAGCTCTAGGCTTCGTTTTGTGATTGAATCTAACTTATGGATAGAAGCAACTTGGCGATACTAATATTTCTGTATAGAATATTGCTATTTGTTCATTTGAATAAATTTGCAAAAATAGCATTAAGCTACGGGGTACTTCGCTATCGCGAAAAGCTTGTTGCGGATGTGAAAAATTTTATCCATGCAGCAGTGTCGCTTCTCTGCCTTTTGGCTAAGATCAAGTGTACGCGTCTGTTCTTATCGGCTGAATATATGATACGGGCCTAATAGGTCCAAGATATTAAACTTATTTTTTTAAACAGTCTCCCTTCGCAGCTTGCTTCGAGGTCGCCAGGGTTAGCCCGGTATTGAACTACTTCCGGGAGTGGCTCGTCTTCCTCTGGGTGAAAATAATAAATGCCAAAATAAGATTTTAGACTATATGTGCCCCGCATAATTCTCGAATACTCTCCCGAATTCGGGAAGTATTGAAATGCTTCCATCGGAGTACGCAACTTCTGCAACGTTAGAGAGCGCGCCGATGATGCAAAATGGCGGACATCAGAAGGTCGGTCTCTTTCGTATTAGCGGATGGAAGAAGAGTAGGCAATACACCGACTCAAGCCAGACAAAAGAGAAAATCCCAAGTGAAGGCGGAAGTAGAGGTCGGGGTCGGCAGAAATGCCCCCAAGGGCGTCATCTCAGCCCAATGGCGTCTTTTGGTTTTGTTCCTTTTTGGTTATCGTTGGGGGCGTGTCCCTCACAACCGGAGGTCTACCCCGCTTCTCCTCTGGTGGCGTCAGGTTAACTCCAGCAGCTTCTTACCTCCATGGTTTCTTCAAAGGGGAATTTCGAGGTCACGTGAGCTTGTTTATAAGAAACCTGTTTACAGACAAAAGTGCAAAACTTTTGTGGCTGCCGTTCGGCTACTTGGAATCACCTGTCGCACAGCCGCTCTCCTCCAATGTTCCGTGCAAGGCGGACAAGGATGAAGAGGCCGTGTCCCGGTTCTACCGGAACCGCAGGCCGGTATGACTGTAGGGAAGGTTCTTTTGAGTGAACAAATGAAAACGTGACTGTAAGCAAGTTCCGGCGAGGACTCTCAGGAACGTCAGGACAAAGTATGATTTGACTACACTTTGGCAAGAGACGGTGGCGAAGACATGCGTCCCCCGACTTATGGCGTATCCTATTTCAATGATATTATTGATAAGAAACCTTCACGGGATTACGGGCTATCCTTCGTATATGTGGTTATGCGGATTTAAATCAGGACAAGTTAGAAAATCTCGATTCTTTACCAGTGGACGTATTTTTGAACAGGGCAGATTGATTGATCGATTCGTCAGATACATTATAAGAGCGCGGAAGAAACAATTACTCTCAATGTTAAGTACAGTTTAATTAACAACTTTTCATTTCTGTATTCCGCGCCGTACTAGAACGAAAGAACCTGATTTTTATATTTAATTAAGAAAAAAACATTTTATTATTTACCTTTCGAGTTTTGATTTTGTAACAATAGGTCATTGCACTTCTCGTTTTCTTTCCTTTTTCTTGCGTCCTGCTTTTGCTGCAATACGACGCTACGGAGCTGGCGAAAGGAATGGAAGGCTGCAACGCTCCGATTTGGCAGAATAGCACTTCTTTTTCCTCGTGTTCTCTTTTATATAATGCTTCCTTCTTTTATGATTATCTCGTTTAAGCATACAAAACAAATGCACATCTAAACCAGTATATGTAAAACAAACTGCAAATAAAACATACGTTTTTAGATTATGTTGGTAGAAAGCGGTTGATTTAAATCGTCATGGTAAACCTGGTCTGCTTTATATCACGATTTCAATCATGACTTTTAAATCAAGATTTAATTCATATTGGTTTTTGTACTCCACCCTGGATGTAACGCATTTTTTAGAAGTAATTCGAAATTAACTTTAAAGTTCAGTACTCAATTAATCTACTTAATCCAACTTGCATAGAAACAATGAACAAACAAGGAACGGCATACGACTCTACACTATGGAGGACATTTAATAATCTCCAAAAGCGCACCAGCTGGAACGGATTCCGGAAGCCCAAAGAGATAATGAGAAAGGGTAGAATATAGTATAGTTTAGTTTAAAACCCTAAAAGCGTTTTGACCAAGAGAAAATATAATAATTATCGCGAATTTCGCCTGTGCGGCGTGTTCCTTATTTCCTGGATGGTCGATCGAGCGGGATTGTACGGGATTGCCAGACTGATTGTGAAGTCTTTTTTTTTTTTTAAACTTTACTGTGGATTGAGGAAGATTTTTTGTTATAAAATACACCAGGCAAAGAGAAAAAAAAAAGCAAACAAGACACAGGTTAAGCTAGAAAGCATACTAAAGCAGCAAAAAGTGAACACGAAAACGATCGCGAACGCCGGTGCGTTTCAATTAGTGCGGGTAAGTGAAGCGCCGTTAAAAAGCACACAATAATACCTATTTAAAAAAGAAAATATTTTCTTTCCGAGTGATTAATTTTAATATTTTTCTTTTCTTTCCCCACAAATATAGGTTTCAGCTGCTTGGTCAACTCAAACAAAACAACAAAGCAAAGCAAAACCAAAACGAACGAACTAAGCCTATCCCTTAAAAGCCTACATATGTAAGAGACGAAGAACACGGAGGAGATTAAAAAGGGGAAAGAAAAACCTATATTGTATCCTGTTCTTGAAGGCTCCAAAAGAAAAAAGAGAAAATAAAGTCTTTTCTTGTGTTAGGGCAGTAGATTTTTTTTAACATCAGCCCTCGGGTCAAATACATGCTCAGTACGTGCCTAAACAATGGCGGACTAAGATGGTTGGCGAAGCAGCTTCTAGATATGGCAGACACTTTTCAAAAAGGGTTCATTGTCGGGCTTTTTTAAAAATAAATTATGGGGTTTGCTCCCTTGTAGCAGATGGTATACTTGTCTCGTCAAAAATTCGCTAACTTCGTTGGCCGACATTCTCTCACAAAAACATTTCCGAAATTCGCTTCTAAATATTTAGGTACTTATAAGGAAAGGTCCTGAAACTACGACATTTTACCCCAACGACTAGCCAGTCATAGGCACGTTACTGCTAAAATGTAAGTGTTACAGTTACAGTTACTCGTGGGGGAACGTATTCCTGCTACAGTTAGAGTTAAAAAAAATTAAAGAGTAACTTCCTACAGTTACAGTTACTTGGCTATAGTAACGTCGTTACTTCGTTGCTACAACACAACAAATATTAGAAACAATTAAAAAAGAACATTCCTTAAAAGGTAATTCCGAAGAAAAAAGTGTATTTTTAAACAGCCTGATTGGGACAAGCATTTTTTTACAGCAATATTTATTGCGCTAGACTGGTTTTAGCTTGCGGCTATTTCGTCCGTTTTAAATCGCGCGCCACAAAGTTGGTATTATACGTCACGGAGTGGCTTATATACGTCACGGAGTGACGTATAACAGCCACTCCGCGCGCGTCGAAAGAGCGGGAGTTTCAAATGTGGAGAAGTTGTGAATCCGATTAAATTACGCCTGTGGCGTAAATATATGCTAGAAAAAATGTGTTTTTTTTTCGCGGAAGATTTCTTTTCTGACATGCTTGTCCCATATAAGTTGTTTAGAAAACATTTTTTCTTTGCAGTTACTCTTTAATAATATTTTATTTGGCATAGATTTTTTTTATAAGATAATGCGTTGTTTACGGTAGTGTATCTGATGTTTTGAGAAACTAAGGTTTTCATAATAATCAAGATTAACATGTTCGATTCTTGCTATTTCAATTTTCACCATGAATAGCTCCCTAAAAAAGATGATAATGTAAGACAGTATTGAGTAAATCCACTATATGATAAATCATTTATAGGTCTTTAGCAAAAGTATCTGGCGACTTTAGTTTTTTTCTAAATGTTAAGCTAGCCGATACGTGCTGATGATCCATAAAGAACTTTAAAATAAACGGGACCACGATAAGGTATTCAGGAATACAACGGCGCGCTTCTGAATATCGGGTATATCGAATCCTATATAGTGCGAGTTTACAATCGGTCAATTCTAATTTCAGATATCTTTGTTGAGGCGAAATGAGATGGAAGCAGTAAAAATCGTGCAAATGTGTAGTCAATAATAATATGCCATAACTTGCAATCAGACTTGTAAATATTTTCTTATACCACTCGAATCCACCCGTGAATCGAATCGTTTTGCACATAAATCTGAGAAGTAACTGTAACGACGTTACTCATTACAGTTACTCTGGAGAAATAGCAACCCTGTTACAGTTATTGGTTTTTTTCATTAAGTGGCGATTTACAATTACAAGTCACTGAAACAAGTAGCTAGTTACCGGTAACACGTTCCTGGTAAGTAGTTACTGCCCAAGACTGCGTCTAGAGCTATATTCGAGCATGTACTGAGCATGGGGCGATGCGTTGCTTTTTGGATAGAAGAACAGGGTTAAGACTTTTTTTAAACACCCTGCAGAATAATACCGCATTTATGATCGAGAAGCAACGCTACTCCGTACTTCGAGAAGATTCGTGCTTACTCCCACCCCGAGTGTAAAAGAAGGCCAGAATGACCCTGTCGAGTCAGTCTGGCCCTATAGCTCTCGAATATTTTTGGCCGAATATTCGAGATACCGACGTTAATAGATAATGAGCCAATCGCGGTTCATCGGCTTTGCCGATATGTTATCTCTCACAGTCTTGCTAAACCAGCTGCCACGCCAACGCAGTCACGCCGACACGCCGCGACTTTTGCTGCCGCTGTTTTGACGCTCATCCTTTCTTATGTATCTGGCACAGGTTCATCAATTAAATCTCTATTTTTAGTTTTACGCTCGTCGATTCTATCCGTTTCCACCTGCGACATTTCTGGTGGAGGTGCGGGGTACTAAAAATTGTCGCAGATGGAAATGAATCTACAAGAGAGAAACTGAAAATAAATATTTATTCGGCAAACATGTGCTGGAAACTAAAAAAAAAAAAAGGATGAGCGACAAAAGAGCGGCAGCGAACGTCGCGGCGTCGGCGTGGCAGCTGGTTTGATCAAGAAGGCGAGAGAGAATGTACAGAATGTATCGGCAAAGCCGCTATGGGTTCCTTATCGATTACCCTCGGTATCTCGAATATTCGGCCTAGAATATTCGAGGGCTAGGGCGAGACTGACCTGGCAAGGTCATTCTGGTCTTCTTAACTTTTACACTCGGAGTCAGAGTAAACACGAATCTTCTAGAAGTACGGAAAAGCGTTCCTTCTCGGTCGTGCGCGCGGCATTACTCCCCCTTTAAAAGTGCATCGTCCCAATGCAACCTTAAATATTTTAAAACCAAAGTAAACTGATTGACAGCAAACAGTCAACTGCAGGGTCGTCTGAACCATGAATAGTCGTCAGTCCGATCGAGCATAATACAGGTTGAGAAGAACGACGTGCACTACATCGGGTCTCAACTGGCGGCGTACTGTAGGTCGGGTTTTGTCGAGGAGCACCTTGTAGTTCAAATCCGCAAAAGCGGCAAGTAACCTTGTATGGCCCGAAGTACAGTTTTAGTGTCTCGCTGAGACCACGGCGACGAATAGGTGCCCATACCCACACTTTGTCTCCGTGCTGAAAGTGGACTTCACGACGGCGGAACTTGTACCGGCCAGCGTTGGCACACTGTTGGTCTCGAATCCGAAGTCAGGCGACCTGGATGACCTCTTCTGCCGGTTGAGTAACCATCAGGGCGTTGAAGCTCCCGTCAACGTGGCCGGAGGAGCCGACGTTGACCAACGCTGCCATGAGCCAACGGCCTCCACCAGTTGCTCGCCAGTACCCGGTGCCTTCTCGACGCGACGCGCCTGTACCCAGCACTTCCACCAGAAATACCGCCGATGAAAAATGTATTGTGAGTTTACGCTGGTAGTCTTTTCCATCCGCGAAAATATAATGCATTGAGGCGCTTTTCATCTTGAAGGACGATGATTCTTCTTGTGAGTCTTGTGCGAAAGCTGCCTCGTTTCACGAAGTGGCTGCACTTCACCACCAATCAAGTTCGCGCTTAATGTCTTCTAAATTCCTTATGATTTTCTTTTAACTTTTTAATACGACAACCAGACGGGTCGCTTACTGCTGGTAGTTTGCGGGTACATATTTGTCAACACTGAACCTGCGACCTGGCAAGTTCTTAACTCCTATCCTTGGAGGGCATGTAGCACCGAACCTTTCAAGTTGAACTGGTCCAACTACTGCCTCAACCAGCAACGGAAATCCAAGGTTTCGGAAGTTGGATCGCAGGTTTGACATCCGGAAATATGATAGTATAACTCATTATTCACATTTGTTGCAAATTCTAGCACCTAATTCAGGGATCGTATTACTTTTTTGTGTGATTTGACATGGATGGAGGAGGAGGGGGAGGGAGGAGGAGGGAAAAGGAGGAGGAGGGGGAAAGGAGGAGGGAGGGAGGAGGAGGGGACGAGGACAACGAGGCGGAGAAGAAGTAGCAGGGAGGATGAGGAGGTGAGGAGGACGGGGCAGGGGTATACCCTCCTCTCAGTACCCTTCCCTCCTCCTCCTCCTCAAGAGCTGTGCTCCAATTGGGCGTTACAGGGTTTTGCAAACGTCTTTCATTTTTTTCTGAAAACACCCGCTTAATATTCGCAAGGATTTCTCTATTGTCAATGCCCGCCCCCTAATTTCAATTCCTGTTGAAACACTTGGACACATCCCAAATGCGATCAGAACATGCATATGCAAATGTGCCAGAGCTTGCTGTTATCTGGTTCAAAAGCTATATGCGAGTTTAGCACATTTTTGATGAGAAAATGGCGGCCGACAAGGACCACAAATACATAAAAATTAATGGCATCGGTTAGCAGGGGCGGGCACCGCTTTCTCACCGGAGATTTCCTCAAATCCCTTAAAACTAGTGAACCAGATAACGGGTTTGAAAACTTTGGCATCTGGTCCGGTCCGCCAGCGCTGCTTGAGGTGGAGACCGAGCGATCACTGATGCAGCAGGAGTATTTCGCGGACACCCTGTAAGAATTACACCTCATGTCGATCATGATGTTAAAACCCCGAGACTGGGAAGTAAGCTTGAAAACAAGGTACAGGCACAGAAAAAAGTGGACAGCTAGACAGCGACTCATTTCAGACTGTGGCTGTCCAATCTCTTTTGTCCCTTCCATTTTTTCTTCAAGCTTCCTTCCCAGTCTCGGGGTTTAAACATCACGAATAATACGCACCAGCTCGTCTTCATTTTGACCAGTGTTGTGCCCGTTGCCGAAATTAAGTAACAAAACAGCGTTACTCGTTAGCTTAGAAAAAAACTAACACGTTACAGAGTTCCATTACCATTTCTTATATGTAACGAAATACCGGTCTCGTTACTTCGCATGACTAAAGGACGTTACTTTTGCGTAATTAGTTTGTCGTTATTTCGTGTTTCACTGTTAGTGTATGACAGCTGTTAGTATGTGACTGTAGAGTCTCGACCGCAAACGTCTCCTCAAGATTGTCGAACACTTCTTGAGAAACAGGAGCTTTCATGCATACCGTCGATCTTCTTCTGTTTCAACATGGGCGCGTCGGGAAAGTGGGTTGTAGTCTCGGTCTTTCGTTTCCTTGAAACCACCGCGAACTCTGATAGCTTCTGCGAATAGAGAGACTGGCGGAAAAGAAAAACAATTAGAACTTATGCGAAGCACCGCTGTTAATTTCTAGTTATCAGAGGTATGGAACAACGAAATATTAACTAAATAAACTGAGTTATGAATTAGTATAGGAAAAAACTCTCTAAATAAACCACAATCTTAAACAGATATCAAATAGGCGTGTTTATATATAACTGCCATGATTGATTTACCCTCCTTCTGAAATATACAAGTAAACTAAACTAAGCCGTTTTCGAAGACAATTCGCTAGCTTATATTATTGTGAGATGTAGCTGAAAAACTGCTACTATCAAAACGATCTCGAAAGAAAGGTGCATTTTTTTGGGCTAAAAAAGCTTAACGACGACATTTTAACAAAAAAAAAAAAAGTTAGTGTGTGTTTTTTCAAATTCGATTTTGACGTCCTGGATGTGCTCAGCAGCTTGAATTACGGCATACAGAGCAAAAATTTAGGCAGCTAATTGTCTGACTTCGTTTCCCTCAGTTCAAACATAGCACCTAGTCCGGGCCATAATAACGAAGTTTCGGTGGCCGTTGCCATCTCGCACGAAAAGTGAGTGGGAGATGGCTGTAAAGGAGGCTTTTATAACAAGCGTTCCAAAACGGCATTGTTGGTTAGAGGCAGACGCTGCATGACAGAGGTAACTGTACTGTACACGGACTACTCACAAACAACAAATCACATAGCCACACCGGTTTTAGTCACAGTCCGGTTTAGGCTACACAAGCAACGAAAAGAGGACACCGGTCGCTTATTATTAGCAAAGAAGATTATTGGCGATTATAAACGAAGTATAGCGCCGGCCATACTTTGGTTATAATCACATGCATACTCGTCATATTTTTACGTGTATAGATGACTAAAAAAGGTTTTCAGCGTTCATAAGCTCTTTGCGCTAAATGCCTCTTCCACGTCGAAAAACCTTTTCTTTTTTTTTTTCTTTTTTCACGCCGGAAGCAAGAAAGTAAGGGCGAGGCAGACGAAAGCCATCTCTATTACAGGTACGAATGGGTATCCCTAGAAGTATGGTAAAGTAGCCTTCACACAAAACAAGGAACTGCGAGAAGGATAACACGGGTGCAGCGCCCAGCAATAGGTAATTCGGTCTTTGAAAGCCAGGGAGTTGGGGGCTACTGCGATACAAAGGTGCCGTTCGTAATGGTTACGCAATCTTTTGTCTAATTTTTGAGGCGCTATGGGAGAAAGGGTGCCCAGAGGATTTAGAGGGAGGTGACCTTCTGAACGGGAGTCATTATTCAGTGAGAAACCACACCATTGTACCATGGCGTCAAGGCTTCTAAAAGGTGGTGACGTCTTTCTGGTGAGGCCTTTCAATTCTGCGATAACCCTGCCACTTGTTTTGGTTCGAAGCGTGGGAACATCAACATTTCCAAATTTAGAGTTTATCCTTTCTGCTGTTGACAGAAGAAGAAGTTATTTATTTTGAAGAGAAGGATTTGACCAGCTGGAGTAGCTAGGAACGATTACGAAGGATCCTTCGAGCGGCGGCAGACTGTTGCCTTCTGAGCGGATGTCTCTTTCCAGCGAGACGGCTGCTCCTTCAGGGCACGGCGACTGTGGTCTAACTAGCTGCGATAGAAAGACGGCACCAAGGACGCTTAGGAATTCCGCAAAACGATAGTCTCGCGCCTTTTGGGCCCGGTCGTGGGATAGTTGAAAGTGTCTTCCGAGGGAGCTTGAAATGACGCCGTTTATACATAGCTTTATGGGGGTTTCTTTGACACTTTTTGCAGTGCGCAGAATAAAAATAATTTTGCATTCAAACTATCATGCGGTTATTTTTAATCAAAAGTAACGAGTAACGGGTGGCGGAATTTGGTACCAGATATCGTAAAATAATAACGGCATTACTTTACTTGTTACTCATTTGGAATTCTAACGAGTACGTTAGCACGTCACTAAAAAAACTAATGCGTTACCAGTAACGTCGTTACAAAGAACGCGTTAGTTCCAGCACTGATTTTGACCAAGTTTTCACCGAATGTTGGGTTGTTTGTAGCCCGCGAAACGTAAGTGAGAGCATTCTTTTTTTACCTAAAGGATCATTTCATAGCTGTGTTTGACAGTGTTTGACTGCGTTAAGACTGCTTGCGTCGAGCTGTTGCTATGGCGACCCTTACGACGTGTCAATAGGGAGGCGCTGTGGCTACACGACGCAACGCAGCACAGCGCAGTCGACGCACTTGCGTGAACGAGCCTCTAATGTAAATCGGCAGACTCGCGTGAGAAACGAGTGCTGTTCGACGTCGTTTTTCTACCAACGCAGAGCCAAAACTGTGGTTTGTCCTACTCCAAAGAAAACAGACGCGGCCATGCAGAACTGATCGACGCTAGCGAACGTCAGCACCCGTTTCACACGCAACTTAGTCTTTTCGGTCAAGGTGGCGAACCAACGAAGAGAACTATATAAACTCTCGCTGACGAGCATAAACAACTAGTCATCACCGTTTCCTCAAGCTTCTAGGCCGCGTCCTGTTTGTACGCGCTGTCATATTTGTCTACTGAGGTTCGAGTTTTGAGCATTTGCAGTAGCTCTCTTTCGCAGAATATCGACCATCGCGCAAGCGAATACAGCCCGCCGACTGCGTACTTTTCGCTTGGGTGATAACCGCTGGAAATATGTGTGGAAGACAAATTAGCCTAGCTGCTACAGCATAACAAAAGTAGGAGAGGGTTCAGACCAGTCATGGTACATATTACAGGTTCCAAAAAGAACGTAATTGATTACAATTACAGCTACTCTTGGTTACAATATTCAATTAGATCACATGATTACTTAAGAAGAGAAGTAATTGGTTCTTACTTGTCCGATCACTGCAGATTTTCAGAACGACATATTTCTTCTGCCTGTTTAAAAACGGGTAATTGGTACCGTCCATTATTGGATTAGAGTAACCGAATTTTGGATGGCCTCTCCGCTAGCTTCTGTAAATCGACCTGTCAGGTCAGGTCAGACAACGTTTATTGAGAACGGAATTCAACTGGCGGTTTACAGTATTGTATAGGGCCAGAGGGGAGAGGGTTATCGGAATGACGGGAGCGCGTAGGGTTGTAATTGTGGCAGCTACAAGTCTCTGCCGAGGTTGGCCGCCTTCAGAAAGCCGACCAGCGATCGGAGGATGAGACTGCGTCGTTCGAAATCTCCTGCGGGGTTTTCCCATTCGTCGAGTGTTGAAGGTTCGTCTTGACGGTTGAGTGCTTCCAGGGCGTCATTTCGTTCTTGGTCGAGCTTTGAAAATTCCCATACCAGGTGTTGAGTGTCTGCCCTGAGATTCCCTAGGCAATACTTGCCCTCCTCTGGTTCTGGTGCAAAGTCCGGATTGTCCTTATTTTTAACGTCCGCCCATTTCTTCGTTATTGATAGGGTGATTGCAGCTCCTGCTTGGAGCCTTCTTAGCAGGACGGATCCGTGTCTTCAGAATCTCTTGGGAAGGCTTTCCCGTGCCACGTCTTTGGGCTTGTCGATTTTGTTCTTCACAGCGATCTTGGCTGCTTTGATTTCCCAAAAAGGGTCGTAAAAGCCGTCAGAATTGCTCTTCGGACAGTCCATTAGTTGGGATGTTTGTGGCGGATTCTGAACTGTTCGAGAAGGCGCGGGGGCTTCGGAGCAGTGTTGTGCCCGTTACCGAAAATAAGTAACGAAATAGCGTTACTCGTTACCTTACAAAAAAGCTAACGCGTTACAGAGCTCCGTTACCATTTTGCAGATGTAACAAAATACCGGTGTCGTTACTTTCCATGACTAACGGAGCCATTACTTTGTGTTTCACTGTTATTATATGACAATTATTAGTTTATGACTGTTAGTATGTGACTGTATAGCGTCTCATCCAGAAACGTCGCCAAAAGTTTATCGAACCATTTTTGAGAAACGGAAACTTGATGCACACGGTCGATATTCATCTACTTCAACAAAAGCGCGTCGGGAAAGTGGGTTTGTAGTCTTGGTCTTTTGTTTCTTTGAACGCACCTAGAACTTTAATAGCTTTTGCGAATGGAAGAACTGGCAAAAATAAGAAACAAATTAGGACTAATGCGAAGCACCGCTGTTAATTTCTAGTTATCAGTGGTGTGCTACAACGAAATATTAACTAACGAAATTGAATTACAAATTAGGACCGAAAAAAAAACTCCCTATACAAATCGCAAATTTAAACAAATATCAAGGAGGCGAGTTTATATAGCTGCAACGATTTATTTACCCTCCTTCTGAAATGTACAATTAAACTCAATTAAGCCGTTTTCAAAGTGTTTTCGCTAGCTTACATTGTTGAGCACTGTGAGTTATAGCTGAAAAACTCTGCGAGTAACAAAACGATCGCTAAAGAAAGGTGCGTTCTTTTGCCTTTCAAAACTTAACCCCGATATTTTCACGTAAAAAAAAAAAAAGTAAGTGCCATTGAGTAACTTACCTTAATGTGCTTTTTTATATTAGAGTTCAACGTCCCTGGTGTGCTCAGCAGCGTGATTTTCGGCACACAGACTAGACATGCGAACAGCAAATTGCATGACTTCGTTTACCTCAGCTCAAACAGAGCACTTATCCCGGGCCATGGTAACGGAGTTTCGGTGGCCGTTGCCATCTTGCACGAAATGTAAGTAGAGAGATGGCAGTAAAAGGGGCTTTTATAACAACACTTCTAAAACGGCCTTGTTGGTTAAAGGTAGACGTTGCATGACAAATACAACTGTTCAGTAGACGGACTGCTCACAAACGACGCACCTCATAGCCACGCCGCTTTTAGAAACGGTCCGGTTTAGGCTACACAAGCAACAGAAAGAGGACACCAATCGCTTATAATTATCACCAATTAATATAACCAAAGATGATTATGGGTGATTATAAACGAATTATAGCGCCGGCCATACTTTGGTTAAAATCACATGCGTACATGTAGTATCTTTACGTGGGGCCCGTGGGTCATTCCATGTCAAACGTCCAGACGTTACGCTTGACCACCTTCGATTTCTAGAAAAGAAATTTCATAGCCTCTTGCCGTATTTTCCGTAGCCATGCCCTAAAATATTTTTGACGGAAAACATTTTTTGATGGCGTGAGCGAGATTTTAACTTTTAAAAATAGCGTGACTAGGTGTCACTCTATAATTTATGAGAAATCAGCTTTCTTATGAAACACCCAACAATATATTCTTAAATTTCACGGCTTTCGACTTGCAATGTGGTTGGGCTTGGGCAGTTCTGTTTAGTTTAAATGTTTTTAAAACACAATTTTTGTTTGGTGAATATTTTGACATTTTTGGTATTTTATTAAATATATCTAATTGCTCCGGGGACTCAATAGAACTTTTTGCCGGCTGCCCTGTGGGTGTATACGTTATAAAAAAAAAGTTTAAACCGCTCAATTAAATGTCTCGCCGAAAAACAAAATCCTGAATTTGCCAAAAAGTGGATTTTGACGCATAGACAGCCGTTTATTTCGCCCTGAGGTGGTCTAAGTAAAAATACAAAATATGGTGGGTTTTGAAAAACAATCGATTTTATTTTGATCCTGAAAGTTTAATCAAAGTAATTTTTCTTTACAGCGAGAAAACAATTTTTGAATTTGAACTCTCGCTCCTCAACCCGGCGTCGCTTCTTAACGCCTCTTCGCCGCACAGCACACCACCGGCGACGGTAGCTGCCACAATTAGGTCCAAAGAAAGAACGGAGTTTACTGCCGCTTCCCCTTGTCCGTCTTTTCAGTTGCAAGGGAAGAAACGGCGGGCATTTATTTTGCTGAATGGGTGACCGTTGTTTTTATCAAATTGGAAACTACAATTTCAATGAACATCTCCTAAATGGAATTTGAGATGTTTTCGGGCAGGTCTGACACCCGAAAGCTTGAATGACCTAGGGGAATCTCGAAGGCCTTTGGCCTAAATGACGTTTGAGTAGGTCGTTTGCCAAGGATATAACAATGTCTGAAATGAAGTGGTCAAACTTACCGTCTGCTATGCGTTTCTTTTTTCACTAATTCTATTCTATTGAGAAGTTTCTGACCTGTTGATCACCAGCTCACACAAAGGCTGTCAGTTATTTGAGAGTTCCGATAAATAAATATAAGGGTTTAATGCAAATTATGGGGTTTTGCGCTAGTCCACTGTTTGTTTGGAAGTCACTATAAAGTACACACATCGTGTATAACCTATACAATAACGACGCGGTCCGCATCTTTCAAAAGCGCGTCAACGTCTTCAGAAAAAAGAAAAACACAATCCTGGTTACTCGGTTTTGTCAATAATCATAGACTCTGGAGTCTGCAATTACCTCCCAAATAACTTAGATACTTACAAAATATTAACAAAATACATATAGAAAGATAAGAATGCTTGATATTTTACAACTACAATGAAAAAGAGGAATGTATACTCATAGCTAATTTTTTTGTCAAGTTATTAATTGTTTTCGTTTAGATAGTGTTAGTTCTCTAAATATTACTGAAACTTAGAATCGTCTTCAGGTGATATAGCGTCTATTGTTTTTGTTTCCTTTTCTATGCTTGATGCGGTGCTATTGCTTCCGGATGACGTAACTTTCAAAGGTACTCTAAGAACAACTGACATGGCTGTACTAATGTACTTGTATGTACTCACAATTCCCCCTGATGTTCCAGTTTGCTTTAGGACATCAGGCAAATAATCCCAAATCGCTCTAGCAACGCGCAAGCTTCCTTACCTAGATTTTAGATTTATCTTTCTTTTTTGCCTTTTCAAATGTTTTCTATAACGCTAAGAGACGCGAGACTGCTGTAGTCAAGAACGACTCGTATACACGAAACTATGGACAGGTTTGACCAAAGAGAGACCACCCTAATGGACAACAAACATTGTAATGACGGTTTGACCTCTACGTGAACAAATCTGAACCATCACGCTAAAACATATCTCTCTCCACACGGATAACTTAGCTTTGGTTCCTCCATACGCCCGTGACGGCAAACAATTGCGAGACTCTTTCTGGTTTAGACAAAGCAAGAGAACGTTTTTTGGGTCTCTCACCGGAAAAGCTGTACCTTGGACTGCAGCGGATGCTACGAACCGTTCCAGTCAATCCACCGCTGTGAACGTATTACATGATCACGTGCCCCACGCGTCCCTTCATGTCTCCTCTTGGTCACGTGACACTTAAATGGTATATGTCATCCGGGAGTTTTAGGTGGTTCTGCCAACACCGATAAGCACTACACAACACACCGCCGGCGCCTTTGCGCATGTATCGTACCGTCATCGAAAGGCTCCTTACCGGAGACACTGGAACGATCTACTAAACGTCCCTAATAAAGAGTTTTAGCGGATCGTTTCGATGACTCCGAAAACGATACATGGAACACCGCCGGCGCCTTCGCGCGATCATCGTACCGTTGTCGGGTTTCGTTAGACAGTTTTAAAGAACCGTTATTGCACTTTCGATACGGTACGAAGAGCTCTCTGGTACGCACTGCGCATATAGGAGTCTTCTAAGATAGCGCATGCACAGTTCGTACGGATATGCAAAAACGGTTCTCTAAAACGCTCTTTTACCAGAGCTATCGGAACGGTCTTCTAAAGCTCCCTTTTGACTCCGAAGGTTCGGCCAGGCGTCCACCGCCGTTCATCGTATACGGTTAAGCGGAGCATAGGCTTGGGCTACTTTGTAACCCAGAATCCTTAGACTGTTTCTCGGCGGTCACGCTTCACAAATTAACGTTGTCATTGTCTTTTTTTTTGTGTGTGTGTTTTTGTTTTGTTTAATGTTTGTCCAGTGTCTGCTTTTCAAGGTCTGTCTTAATTGTCGTGGCGTTACGAACCCTCCAGCCATTCGAGACGGCTGCAGAGGTCAACGAAGACTTGCGAGACTAACGGTCGTGCAGTAACCCTTAAACGTATTGCAGACTCATTCTCCAGAGCGCGCGCATTTAAAAGAGTGCGCTTGAACAACAAACGTAGTTTTGTTTCTTGTAGAATAGTTTTTTTTTGTTACGAATGAGAGATCGTCATGTTCGGTCTAATTGTTTTTGCGCATTTAACCTGCGCATGTTTGTGGAAGAACGGAAAAATTAAGAACTGAAATAAATAAGAAACGATATAGTTGACAGACGTGCAGAGAACAAAGCTATATTCCTAAGGGTCTAGGTCGGTTTTCAAAGTAACTTTTGGTAAACATCAGGTTGCTTTGAGGGCTCTTGACTAAACTCTCCAAGTTCTTGATTAAGGTCATTCATTAAAGAAAAGTTCTTAATTGAAACAAAAGTGTTCATTTATGGACTTATTACACACATCGCACAGGGGGCATTTTTGTAGAAGGTTTTATAATACAAAAATCGTTTTTCACATATAAAAAAGTTTTTCAAAGCACACAATTTTTATGAAGACGTAATATACAAAAAAGGAATTGTGTAGGAGATAAGTATATTATAACACGACGTAATATCTCTGTGAAAAAAATATATTGATTTAATAAAAAAAAGTGGATAACGTCAAATCGGGAGTTCCTGTGATGACGTATCTTGGTAGGCAATTCCAGTCATTAATCGATCTCAACAACGAGTTTCTTTTTTTTAAATATTTTTGTTCTGCATTTAACCTTTTTTTTTGTTTTGGTAAATGAGTTTCCCCTTGATGAAATGTAAACGAGGGTGTGAGGATATTTGTCCCAGTGAATGCGTGTATGGTTTAAGAAAATATTAAAAAAAACTTTTTTCAAAGGTGTTTTTTTTTAATTGGTCATAGTTGATCGGAAATTATTTGTAACAAATCGAGCAGCTCTGTTTTGTACATGTTAATTTTTTTTAAAGATACATTTGAGAAATTGGATTTTTATACAGGGCACGTATACTTGAAGACTGACCTCACGTTAGTTAGAGGTAACAATTAATTGATATTCTCTGGAGCCATTTTAAAATCACGTTTGATGGAATTCAAGACACGGTTCGCTTTGATGGTTGTTGCATCTGTTTTAATATGACTAAAAAAAGTGTTGTTCAAACAAATCCCCAGATACTTGGCTTCCGTAATCTCTGCTAATCATCAGGTTCTCCTCTCAAGGGCTGAATTGCAAACAACTAATTTTCAACGATGGCTAGCCGGGAGATTAAGCTCCCCAGCTTTCCTTCGAATGTTGTTTGGATCTCCTATGTTGCTCTCCATTCAATCAATACCGTTTTCTGTTCTTCATACGTGCTAGAGATGATATGCATTGCCTCAAGTAAGCGCTTTTCTTGCTCGACAATGAGAGGACCGGGATTCAATTCTATATCTTCGCATAAGAGTAACAAGAAAAAGTAGAATGGGCTTAACGACGCATCAACACAAAACGCCGCCGGACGCGACAGGTCACACTGCGCGACTAGCTGCTGGCGAATACAACTCAGGGTGGAACCGGCAGTGCAAAAACATAAAATCTAGAGCAGCTAATTAGACTGACAGCAAACTGCAATAACAGCAAAAAATGCGCCAGGGCACCGTAAAGACTGCACCGGTTCCACGTCCCCAAGTCAAACTGAAGCTGTACTCTCTTTGTAGGCCGTACATTCGGTGAATGTCCTCCTAAGGTTTGGAATCTGACACAGGCCAGAACCGGGCACCGGGCACGTTTTATGAATTGGATCGTCGAAAGAATCCTGCTCGGCACTGAAGATGGGCTTTGGTGATTATGGCGGATACACTGCGGTTGCGTTGTTGTTACGTTGCGTGCGGCAGCGATGAAGCACCACGACACAAAAACTGAATGAACAGCAAAAAAAAAAAAAAAAAAAAAAGCATGAACGTCATCATTATGACTGCACCCGGTTCACGCCCCAAATGAGACCAATTAGGCTATATTGAACACTTTTGCGAGTTTATTTGAGTATACGCCGCTATACATGATCTCAGTTATACCCCGTTATAGGTTAAAAAAAAACAGGGCAAGCTCCTTCTAAAAAGCCCTCCACCCTCTCCACTAAAGCGGAAAGAGTTAAATTTGCGGGGGGAATTCGTCTTGCTTGTCTTAACCTGAAACAGGGTACAGTAGTAGTTTGAGCGGTGGCTGCCGATACAATTCAGTACAATAGAACACAATCATAGGCGTGCATACTGGGGTAGGGGGGGGGGGAGGGGGGGCAAGAGGGACATGGTCCTTCTTAACAACTGTAGAAAGGTGGACTTTTTTTAATGGAAGAAAATGTTTTAGTTTTAGGCGAAGTTGCGATTAAACACTAATGATAGAAACTTTCTTCAGATCTTAAACATTGGGGTACATGTGATATACAACTGTGGATCAGGAAATGCTCCACACGCAGCAGTCTTGTCAGCAGAAAATGTAAATCCAAGGACTGCAAGCGACATGCTTGCAGTCCTTGGATTTACATTAGCAAGTCCCGTGTACTTGGTGAATATGTGGGGTGAAAAGCACACTATTTACACAAATTACCATAAGTTTACACGTTGAGTAACGGATAATTTGTTCAAAAATGATGCGAGGTTGTAAAAAACGTGTTTTGGTTTGGTTAGACACGCATAACCGTGTAGCCGACCTCGAAAGCACGCATGACCCCCGGCGACGACCGCACCATTGCCAGGTACAGAAGCACCAGAATGCTTGGGGACACACCTAGAAAAGACCATGGAGACAAATTCCGCGGAAAGAAACATGTCTCGGAGACAAATATGCACCAAAAGCAATTACGCCATGTCGTGGGACAGGGCGAACCCCGCGATTACCGTGCTTGCTGCCCAAGGAGGTTAGAACTACTAGGAGGGGGCATGTCGCAATATTGGTGAAGCCTAGTCATAAAAAGTTTAAACGATGTTGTGGCCAACGTGACCGTAGATCTCTCTGGCAATCGGTGCGCGTGGCATATCACGTGTGATATGAATGGTTAATTGATTGTAGAAGGATTCCTTGCAGGCTTGCGCGCGCTCCGTACGGTAGGTTTTATCAGATCGAAGGGTAGACGAAGGCTAGCTACGGTCACGTGCTGTGGTCACGTTGGCCTGATAAGTGAGGAGGGTAAGGAGGAAAATGAGAAAGAGGCGAGGCGTCAAATAAGCATGGCTTGTGGAGGCTGCGCGGCTGGCGTCATACCCTCTCCTACCCTGCTATCCTCCTTGTTGCTGCCGCAGCTTCCATTGGTTCTGGTCGATGGCAATGAGGCTTGCCTCATGTCGCCCATGTTTCTATTTATTTTAGGGGTCTTCATAATTGTTTCTTACACACCACAAATAAAGTTAGGGGTCTAATTACTTGTTCTAAGCAGTTACAATGGATATAAAACGCGTGCCCTCGATCTGAACACGTGACATTGCAGTTGCTTTCGTTTTGGCTTCAACCCTTCAACTGCAAGCGAAGGTGCCGCCGCTTCCCATGCACCCTCCTCAGAATTTACGGCCCTCCGTGGTGGCCAGTGTTGCTGCATCTGTAGGTCATCTTTAAGTTAGAGCTGACAGAGAAAATCTGGTTACGCCGCAACCGCGATGTACGCTGGAAGCTAGAGACGGTTTGCTTTCGTTGTTTTTGTTTGGTCGGAAAAAATATGGCAACAACGCACGTTTAACATGGCTCCGGCATTGTTTTGGTTGGACGGGAAGGGGGGAAGATGCTCGGTTTGCGAGCACATGTAACGAAGACCTGACAGGAGAAGTGCCCCTGTGATGTTCCCGGAAGACGAAAAGTATCATTCGTAATTGTCGCGTGTGCTTCTAAAGCGAAGGGAGTCGCAGGGTCCACAAGTGCGCAACCACGAACCAAGGTTCACGACAGCGCTGCGTTGACTTCGGCGATCTCGTTCTGTCTGGTGCAACGCGGCGATGCGACAAAGAGCTGAACGGTTCGTGGTGTGTGGTGCGGTGCTTGGAGGTAGAAAGCCACACTAACACGGAGTGTGAATTGGTTGTTGTGGGGTTGAGGTTCCACGGGTTCAGTCCCGTCGTCGTCAGCTGATCCGGTCCAGCTGATCCGGGAGGACGCAGCGAGCGTCTTTAAAAGTAAATCTTCGTTCTGTTTAAAAATGTGGAAGTATCCCGACGCATACCGTGAGTAAAAAGCTGCGGGCGTTTTTAACAAAATTACGCCGTTTAAATTGAACAATGGACTCCGGATTGTTGTCCTAGATCTGCCGTTTTTATGCTTCGTGTTGTTTGACTGCGTTAGCACAGCGACGTGCTTGCACAGCGACGCACACAGCTCGAGTAGATGATTCGGTCCTGCAAACGACCGGTTAACAGAATTTCAGGGAAACTTAAGTCACCACCGATATTTTCCTTTAAATCTCGTGCGAGTTTGTTGCGCTCATCATGCGGTGTGAATAAATTAGGGCAAGCTTTCCTACCTGCCCACAGATGCATGAACTGAGACCATTTTATACGTAGTGAACATAGTGCTTTTTCTTTATTTTGGGAAGAGGCGTTGGTGCGTTTATCATGGTACAATCCCTTGAGAGTTTAGAAATTGGGGAGAACGAGCAATAGCTTTCCCAGCCTTCTCCCTTTTCTCTCTGGCACTGCCCCTAGTTTCAGTTTCAGTAGGTATTCCTGCTAGCAGGTACAAACTGCTCCAAAGCAGATAAAAGAGGGGAAGTCAGGACGATGCGGACTCCGTGTTTTGCACTTTTCGCAAGGTGACTGGGTGAATGCTTTTGCGAGGTATGCGGAATATGCAAACGACTTTGTTATGCCCGTCGTTTGCGTCTCTCCAGCAAAACGAACAAGGTGATCTACACAGGCGCAATCAGAAGCCAAGATTTACGATAACTACGTTTGCTTCGGTGGTCCGTGTAGTCATACTTTACCCTGTTCTCTGCAACACCGTGTCATGACGAAGAGCTGGAACGGTCACGGTTTGTGCTGGCCTACCGGTTGACAAAAACCGGCATCGCCCGCATCGGCACCGAGTGCGCTTGGGCTGTTGATGCTCATGCCTTTCATCCGCGGCTTGTCGCCACCTGATCCTGCTGGTTAACGGCGAGGAAGCGGCGAGAGTGACCTCTGAGGTAAATGTAAATTCTCGCTCACCCAGTTATCCGGTGTCAAAGTGTGGAAGATGTCCAACGTGTACTGAGGGCGTGAACTACGAGCGTTTTCCCTTGCTTTTATAACCAAAACCCGAAGAGCGAGATAACTGCCTTGCGTAGTCGAAAATACGGAGCAATAAGTTTCAACAGGTCGAGTACGACACCGGGGATGTAGGCGAGACGGTGCACACTGTTTAAACGCTTGCAGTATTCACGAGGGGTACCGTGTAAACGACGTCAACAGAGGAATTTCAGCATAATGCATTGTCACGGTCCCGTGAATCTTCAAAATTTGGAATAATAGCAATATTAAAAAAAAAAAAAAAGAAAAAAAAAAACGCGTTAGCGCCACGCGAATGACGAATAACACCGGTCACAAATTCTCGAGCCCCACCGCTCCACTCAACACCGACACGACATACGACAACAAACTGCATCAAAACGACCCAAAAGTGAAGGCGTCTGCTCCCGTACTGCAACTAGCGGAAGTGAGGTGTTGTGCGGATGTCCTTCACAAAAATATATAAAAAATGTTTTGCGCAAGGATAATTTCCACTTATTACTAATTACATAATGATAAAATCCCAATAATTTGTTTTTATCTGATTCAAGCTAGTCGGACTGTTCATAACGCTGGTCTAGCATGACAATTACAAAACTTTGAACTTCTTCATGACCGGTTTAAGATTTATTGTTAATACATCGTTATTTTTCGAAATGGTCTAACATTATAGATTTTGCCTCTATACCTTTTAAATGCAAACAGTTCGTACATACGGCTGTCCATTGCGCCGTGTTTTTGTGCCTTCTATAAATCTGCAATGGTCAGCGACCAAAGAGCTCACCCGCAGATGTCAAGCATATATGCGCCGCGGGGAGAAATGAATTCCGAGTAGGAAGTGTCGGGCGCAGTGTCGGGCGCATTGTCGGTGTTGTGTTTGTTTATATGTCGGTGCTGTGTAATACGTGGTATTTGTGTTGTCTGCGATGTATGCTGGGCTGCTGTCTACTCGTGATCGGTCGTAGCGTATAAACATACTCTTTTTTTTATAGACTGCTAGAAATCTTGCTAGGTAGCGCAAGCTTCCGCGCGATTCCAAACAGTTTGCTCGAGTTGTTTGTCCATGTAAGTTCGGCATTCGTTTTTCTGTCTAGCGAATTCGTCGTAGCTACCGACGCCGCCGATGACGCACGTACTACGTACTTTTTGCACGTACGTACTGTGTATAAAAGACATCGAGCGAAAACAAACGCCGTCGTGTGTGCTCTCAATTCATATGAAAGGCGCGAGGCTCGCTGGGCTCGTCTCTCGCCTGTTCTCGGCTGCTGGCCGCCATGTTGTATGAGGAGCACGCTCAACCAACACGCTCAGCCGTGTTTAGCGGAAGAAAAACACGGTGTCTCGTGATAAGTTTACACGGCACCTCAAGTGTAGACGAATAACACACATGGCTGCGTGTAAAACAAACACGTTTCGACGTGTCCGCTATGGGACAGCGGTTTAGCGTGTTATTTATAGTATAAGTGTCGTAATTAGCATACCAGTCACGAACTGAAGAGCATTACTGTAAAAGCAAATAAAACACACATGTGAATTGGGCTTTGGTCCCTGCTATAAGCTCCATTCTATAGAACCTATCTTGAACGAATGATGCAGCACCGAACATCGGGAATCCTTGCGGGAAATTAACTGGGGTCGGATGGGGATTTACCACACACAGCCGACACAGCTACTTTTTTAGGAAAAAGAGAGAAGCCGACTTGTGAACAGGGCGTGGAAACCCTAGCATTGCCTCGCAACTCTGACTTCTACGAAAATTAATGAGAAACCGGGCACCCATTTCTTGTTTTATTTAATTAGCATGTACCACTCCATATGAATCTTGTTAGCTGTAAACATGGTGTCCCTTATACGCGAGCTATTTTATTTTTATTTTTGAAGACCACAGGTTCCTTAAAGGGGCACTGGCACCTCAAAGATCGTATTTTTTGTTGTAAAAAATTATGCAACTTGTAAACATAAAAACGCCAAAAAAAAAAACAAAAAAAAATATTTTTTTTACGTTTACGCGCGCCCTTTTATTTTTTCGCCCCCTTCTCTCCCCCTTCTCTCCCTCTTCTCACCTCTTATTTTTTTATTTTATTTGTGATGAGTAATCGATTATAACATTTATAAACTTCGTAAGTGAAATCTCTATAATATTTAATAACGGCATTCGTAAAACACGTCTTTTAACCCATTTGCGAACGCACTACGGTCCTTCTTTTTGAAATACCGAAAATCGGAGTCCGGAATGATGTCCCCTCCTGGCTTTTTATCCTCCCTCGGAAAGCATGGCGGCGTTTGTCACATGTAGCACTAAGGATGATCGGTGATTCAAGGAACCGACCTCAAGCTACGGCTACGGAACCATTTCTGTGTCATCCCTTCCTTACGATACTCTCATCATCATCTCCGAGTGTGTTCTCTGACTTTGTACGACTGTCAATGTTCAAAGTAAGGAGAGTCCATACCACTCACCCTCAGGGTTCCCAAGTTTGCTTACCCGGAGTCCCCCAGAGTTGCTGGTGTGGTCCGGCCTGGCCTCTGTCTGCATTCCAACCTGGGAACCAACCGCTCGGTCCCAACAGGGGACACCATACCGTTTGGAGTTGTGAAACGAGGGTCATAAGCTTTGGACCCAAGAAGTTGTCTTGACTGTGGTGCATACCAAAAGCTTCAATAATAGAGAGTTTTAGTAAAGCGATCCGATGGCTCCGATAACGATGCCCGAAACTTCGTCGCTGTTTTTGCGCCTACATAGTACCGTTATCGGGTATCGTTATCGGGTATCGTTATCGGGGGTTCTATTAAAGCTCTCTAGTTTCCCGTCCGCACCTTGAGGCATGACCTGCGATTCTTTAGCGTAGTAGGTAATTTTGAAGGGGAGTGGATAGTGGGCGGAGGAGGCGCTTGCTTGAAAATAGGTTCCCTCTACTCCAAACCTTGTGCACGCGTATGAATACAATACAATAGAACACAATACAATTCATACGATATAACATAGTACAATACAATAAAATACAGTTCAATGAAATACGTACTATACAGTCTACTTTCTTTTCGCCTTTTGCAGGCATTTCTAAAAAAAAAAGAGAGTGCGGATGCTATAAAAAAAGACGTAAACACTACCCTAAACTCTTGTATACTTTCTGAAATTACCTTTTTAATGTAAGCAAAAAAAAAAGAGCGTGTAATATTTTTTTGTGAAAAAACGCAATCTTATTTATTAAATTCTTAACCGATTTTTGAACAAACATTTTTAATGGGGTTTAATATCACAAGGTCGAGATTTGGTAGAAAAATGTAAGAATGGAAAGAGATCGATAGTGTTTAAAACAGTGAAAAACACAATAAACCCTTTTTGTCTCAACCTTATATATTGTTATCGTTTTCAGTATTGGGGTTCTAAACCATGCAACTAGCTGAACAATCCAGAATATTTTTTTTTTACTTTTTTACCTTTCTTTATCCAATCTCTATCCAGAATCTGTACAAAAAAAAAAAATTGTGTCCACAAATTTATTGCCCATCGCAAGGGCCCAGACCTGACCAATCGCTCTTCAAAGTGACCGCCATCCGTAATTTGAAGATGGTTTTCATTATTTTACTGAACAGATCCAAAATTCTGAGAAAGACTCATGCACGTACGCAGAGCATAGCTATTTCAGATGCCTATTAAGCTCAACTGAAGATTTCAGCTTAATAAACCGTACTACGCAGGTTAATTCCTCCCTGGTAAAGTATCTCATATTCGATTTAGTAGAACCAAGGCTCATAAAAAAGACGAAGGACTTGGTGAAACCTTAACTTTTTCCATCTGACCCTAATGGGGCACTGTGCCTTAATGAGTGTGAGAACATTGGACATAACCACCGACCGAATCATTTTTAGTGATGATCTGCCGGACATTATTCCGTTAACCTGCAGGCGTTCTTGAATTTAGTTATTAAAAAGAATCCACATTAAAAAAAAAAAAAAAAAAAAAACTATGAGTGGCAGGGAGCGAACGAAGCCTAATAACATACATTTTTTAGATGCTTCGCGGTGACAATCAGGAATACGCCGTTTCTGTTAATAGTTTTCACGCATAAATAAAAACTGCAAATATGTCAGTCTAAAAATTATAAGATAATGGCGGGCCTATTTAAAGCGAAGTGTCACGTACAGTAAGATATCAATGTAGTAACAAAGATCAAAATTGTAATTATACCTTATGCTGGGGATTTGTTTCAGTAATCAAACCAGCGATTATCAACCTTGCCAAGTAATTTCAATTCTTATCTGTTCATTTTTTAATTATCGCATAATCCGACGTACCGACGAACGGAAGGGAGTTTTAGATGATTGTTTCAATGCTTCTGATAACGACACTAGGTAACAATACGATGCACAAAAAAGGCGTCTGCGGAATATCGGGTATCGTTATCGGAGTTAGCGAAACAATCATTCTCAATTCTCTATTTTAATAGCGGTGACTGAGTGACATATTTATGATAACATCTTGATGCCAATTGAAAGCGGTACGCTAATGGAAACAGATTTCTTTATATCGAGTAATACTATTATTTTTAAATAAATGGTGGACATATCTTCCTTCTTGGGTCTGAAATAGAACATAGGAACGGTATTTCCTATTGCGTGTACAGGACTACTGCAAACTCGGATCAGTTGTTTTGGCTAGAATGTGAGGCAGAAGATGCATGTACGCGTAACGTGAGCTACGACGTGATCTCGTGTCGCCATCTCTGGACAGATGCTCGAAGCAGACACTCGAGGCGTCACGGTTCCCTCGCCTAACTGGATTTTTCGGCCTGTAAGCGAGCTCCTAAGCTTATATTTAGTGACGTGAGATGGCGCTGCCATTAAACTCAAAATACAGTAATACCTCTGCCAGACGGGCACCTAAAAGGACCTTTACGCCAAAGGCCTTTAGGAGTTTCAAATGACCTTCAAGTTCTGCCGTGCCACACAGCGCAAATAAATGTCATTTACAGTGATTGAAGTCTCGTAGTTCGGTTCAAACGCATAAATCACGTTCACGCCAGAAAAATCATAGTTTGGTGAAATAAATAATTTTTGAAGCTTTTCTTACGCAATCAATATATTCAAAATGACAAAATGACGAGTTCAGTCGAGTGATTACAACAAAGTCTACTTCTAAGCTCAAGCAAAATGGCTATTGGCAATTAGCGGCAAACCTGGGTACATGTCTCCCACTTAGTTAGTTCTAACGTTGCTCGGCGCTACCACCCCTTTCCGTGCTTCTGCTACGCTTTTGCCCTGTTCAGTTCGGCGTCGTGCTCGCGCTTGAGTTTCATCGCATGCGTCGGAGGTCCTCCGGCCGATCTTCCCAGTGTCGTACCAGCGCCGAGGTCGCCTCAATGCTCCAATGGAAGCGCGGCGACCCTTTACTACTCGTGAACGCTCCTCCGTCATTCGGCGTATCGCACGACGCGAGAGTTAGATACAGAAATGTATATGTAACGAAAAACATTAAATATATACAGTACGGATAGTAGCACACTATTAAAGGATGATAAAATATGAAGCAGAGGAATAAAAGCTAGATAACTATGGTTGTAAGGAAAATCGAGAGGAGGAAAGCCGAAGTGGCGAAGCAGACGACACGAGCGGGCGACGACGAGGCCTATACTAGATAGCTGGGGCCGTGAGTACAGAAAACTATTCGTTGAGCGAGGTTTGTACAGAATATACGTGAAACACGCGTATTTCAATAATGAAAATTGAAAGCATCGATTTTAGATGGCGGTGCGATCTTTTATTTCGATTCGCTTCTCTAGTGCAGACTGCTGCTGACGAGAGTAGGCCTTTAGCAGCCGTAAAGGAGTTGCGGGAACTCAGGTTCAACAGACGAACCTTTACGCTAAATGCCATTCGAGTTTCCGTTTGGCACTGCCTAAATGACATTTACACTAAAGGTCCTCCGGCGTAAAGGTCCTTTTAGGTGCCCGTCTGATAGGGTTATAACTGTGTAAGCTCAAGCGGATCATATGCAGTTAGTCTAACTGAAACCGGAGTGCGTCGATAATGCTGGGCTGGCGGCCGTCCCAGAGTGGGTGTCTGCCACCGGAGTCGCCATTTTGCCTCCCACTCATATGCTGCTGTTTATGAGCTGTTTGCGCAGTCATTGCGCATTACCACTCGTGAAATGGCGCGGGATAACTTTAAGAGCGGGTAATGTGACGCGTTTTGTCAAGTATGTTGACGCATATGAGATCAAAACATTAGTGAGGAATGGTGGCCGTGCTCTAGAAAAGCCAGTGCTTGCCTCCCCTCCCCCTCCCTCCCCCCCCCCCCCCCCCCCCCCCCCCAGAGGACGTCACCACTCTAGAAAAATACAGCCAGCGAGCAACATCGAGAAACTGAAGCTGAAACAAAGTGGGTAGAAGTTTTTAGACTTCGAAGACGAGAGTAGGCCTTTAGCAGCGATGGAAGACGTAAATTAATTTAAAAGAAAAAATTCAGTGTGGATACCAAAGGTAAACAAGAAATATAAGAAAGCTTTGAGATGTCGTTCTCTCTATTTTCCGTTCCTTCTTCGCTTTGATGTTTTTCTCCTTCTCCAGTCTCGGGTGAATTCAACATGGTTAATAAGAAAGCTGCCAAGAAACTTTGGAACCACTTCGGTTATCTCAGCAAAGAAACAAAACAAAGGCGGCTATATTAAACGGGAAGGGAATATAACAAAATATATTATATAAGTAGGGTCATCGAAAGAAATTTAAGCAAGCAGATCTCCGCAGTAGGGAGACCGTGTCAGTTAAGCCGGAGGAAAACGTGAGAAAAGCTTTCGAATCATAAAAAGGGATTAAAAGAAAGCGTTACAGGAAGACCCTGGAGGCGCTTCAACGTGACCAGACGACATCCCGACCGATCTAGTAAAGACGTTGGCTCAACGGTCTACTGTAAATCTTCGGGAAGCAAGTATTAAATGACAGGCGGGAGGGGGTTCAGGAAGATCGAAGGCCAAGCGGAATGAATCTTACATGTATACAAAATAAAGGAGAGAAACGAGATATTGGATCCTACCTTCGAATAACAGTGACGTCGGTCATATATATAAGTTAGCAAAGCGGATAATGAAGAGTAGGAAACAAAATTGGCTAGAAAAAGAGAAAACACTGTAGTCGCTGAGAGCTGAAGAAACTCAAGGAGTGGTCAGTCCTGAGCGTCTTACCACCGCTTCATCACCAATGGGATTCCACCATCAGCCAATAAGGACGACCAAGAACGAATCGCGAAGCAAGAAGCGGCAGCACGGTAAGTAACGCCATGGCCTTCTTAGCTGTTAGGGAATAAACTTAATACCGTTTAGAAATCAAAGGAGATTATCATAACGTAAACCGAGATATAGTGTCCGATACTTCAGTAAAAACATGGCTCGAACCTAAGGCAATAACATTGTTGAGAGAAATCATCGACCCTAATATTTATATAGTTATAAATAGTTTCGTGGGTTAGGGCGCAAGCTTAACAAAATACCTCTTGGTTTCAAATTAGCCTATTTTAAGGCGACGGAAAAGAGTTCAACACGCGATTCTTCAATTAGTGTATGCGCTGAACATTGTTTCTTGATGACTAACTATAGCGGATATGGGCAGAAAATGATGACGGCATGTGGACAGGAGAGTGACGACCTAAGACCGAAATTTAGGGCAGAGAAATCAGGAAGTATTGTTTATAATAGGGCTTGGCGTCGATTACCAAATGTTGACCCAATTAATCGACACTCTTTAATCGATCAATTGGTTTCGTTTATTTCCCTGCATAATATTTTTAAAAGTAAAAATGATATTAAATATTTTGTTTGCTTTTGTTGGAACTGATAATGTAATAAACGACGCAATATGCAATTTCGGTTATGAATCAACCTCGATGTGTAGTTGAGACAGGTTCAAAGACACTCATAGAATATTACTCCAGCTACATGAGGCAAAGAGGTTTTCTGATATTCTGTGGCAAGAGCAAGGTTCTTTGATTGTTAACAATAGTGTGGATGTTGCGCTAAACGGACACTAGCACGGCGTTGAAGTGGGCGGGTCACGTGTAACCTTGTGCACTTCTCTGGAGTCCCACATCTTGCCCCTAGAAATGTTCCACATCCGTGCATCGGGTGGTTGTGGAACGCATGCAGTTTCCGTATATTTCCTTTTTTTCGCGCATCACTCTTACTTCTTTGGCCTGAAAAACCTTTGACAATGTTATAAACCAGAAGTTTCCAAAGGTTTTGGCTAAGGGGTCGGACTAACGATCTGTCGCAGCTCTCGATGGCCGGAGAAAAAAGAGAAATCATGAACGCAGTGAAACTAAATTAATAAACCTAGATAACACTTCAACACATAAATGAATTTTAGAGTATATATTAAGTAACTCCTATTGGGGATTAATATATATGTTTCAATTCGAACTCTTATAATTAGCTAAGCATGGCATTACACAGCACATCTGGCCAACAAAACTCACCAGTTATAAAGCAAAGTACATGGAAACTTTGGCACATTCGCGCAGTACAAAAGACTAATGAGAATGATAAAACTAATGTTGATAATATGCAACAGTTCTGACATGTCAAAAAGCGCAATTTCTGTGAGAACGCAATCAAATTTCAACACAGTTACTCATACATGAAGCAGGGGACTAAGAATGGTAGTGCTGATGATGACAATGTTTAATTAATGTGGATGGTGAGAGGACCAGTGTGCAGTTTCTCTAATTCTTTCTGGTGTTTTATAGCTTGTTTACTTAAGCGCGTCTCGGCGCCGTTTCTTAAGGCACTCTTCTTTTTGCACCGCTAGCAGCGGTTCTGCTGGAAGCGGGCCGCGGGCTGGGCTTTATTGGAAAGACCGTGATCAGCCGTGGGCCGATCCTATCCTGCCCGTGGGCCGTGGTTTGGCAACCCCTGTTCTAAACGATGATTTCTCATAGCTAGTACGTTCGTTTTTCCTCGCAAGTACCGCAAAACCTTTGCTCTAGGGAAATGTAGTTCCAGGGTCACCTCATAGATGGCGTCTGTGTGTTTTCTTGTAGTAAGAGATATTAAGAACGAACCCGGTCCTAAGCAAGCGCGAGTGTGTGAACGGGTCTTAACACGTACCTAGTACTAAGGGTTATCTGGAAGGCGGTTAGGGTGCCTCGCTTAACATTTGGAAAGGATGCCTCATGAATCACGCTGGAGGTGCAGTCAAGACTCGAGGTCAAACAGCATGGCGCGAGCAGGTTGGCGTTAGGGACCCTTGAGAAAACTCCTAATGCATGCGTACAAGGAGACGTGATTTAAGCTTCGTTCAATGCGTGAGAGGCAAATTACCAACTAGATTTTCAAGAGCCTTTAAGGGAAACGAAGAAAAAAAAAAGATAGGCAGGTAGAATATTTATGAACGGTACCGAATATTTCAGCGAATACTTTCAGACATTTCTAAAATTATGGCATTTTAAAAAAAGAATAACAAACAAACAAAAAAACAACTTCAGGAACAAACTGCTAGTCGCGGCGGACGTCATGCGTTTAAAATAAAAATTCATATGAGCAAACTAATTTCCTACAATTTGCTGATCAACGTTTTCAATTTCCGCTAGTGAAGAAAAACATATGGTTCCATTCAGAAAACAGCTGGAAATCACCGAAAACCACCTATACTTCGTTTCAGCTTCGGTCCGAGCGCGGCCGATGTTATGAGCCGAAGGGCCAATCAAACAGCGAAAGAGGCACAACGTCATGGCGTGCTCGCTGCAGTTGATAGGACCAGCCGGTATTCGCCGTCTCTCTGTGCACTGCTCCTCCGCCGGCTACTCAAGCGCAGAGAGCACGCCATGAGGCTGCGCTTTTTGATTGGCCCTTCCGCTCATAACATTCGCCGCGCTCGGACCGAAGCTGAAACGAAGTATAATTAACTTGTTTTAGAAATATATAAGGTAGGTGCAGCATTTGAAGGCGTTCCGAAAAGACGACCAATTTGTTCGCGTCCCTAGTTTTCAGTTTCAGATCGGAGCGCCATCTTTATCTATGTATTCATATTTGCAGCGCATTCTTTTTGAAACAAGAGTCTTTGATTAGATACGCCAAAAATTGCATAAGAACAAATTAAAAAGAAAAGAGATTCGTACGTGTGTCCAACCTTCCCCACCAATGGTCATTTGATCAAGCACCTTTTCTCGGTCGTCCCATTCCACCGCACGGACATCCATGGGGGACGCACATCCATCGGATCTTCCACGTCTGCCGGCCGGTTGCCGGCCGGCTGAACGTCTCCGAGAGGGCTGCCTTTAGCCTCGCTACGCTGGTTCACCAATCGTTGCGCCAGCGGTCCTGCCTCCCGGTGGCTGAGGCGCGCAACGCACGTGCGTCATACTTTCTTCTATACAACGAAAAATACAAGGCGGTAGCTTCGATCCTCAGCCCAGTACCTTTGGCGCAAAGGTGCACCCCGATATTAAACCGGAACCAATTAAGAACGTCTTTTTTGAAACGCCGTTCAATGCTGTGCATGCCTTGTATCGGTCTCAAATCAGTTTATTCAATGGTTTTCCATACTTCTAAGCAGTTTTGTATGCGTCCTTAGAACCATATGATTATCTTCACCTAATTGAAAAGTTGATTTGTCAACCTTAGTGAATTATTTGCTTAATTAGTGTGCTTTTTTGTTGTAATCCCTGAAATCCGCTTTGGCGTGTAGTTTGTACCCGGAAAGAGTTCCTTTTTTTACCTCAACTACCCTATCTTTAGGGGTTTTTGAAACTATTTGCACAAACACCCGGTCTGTGAAAAGCGTAGGCGCAAAGTATAAAAAAAAAAAAAAAGCAAACCCGAAGAGACACGCTCCAAGGACGACGATAAGGTACACGGACCTTTCGGTGCACGGTCGTTTCTTTCATTAATGGCACGTGTCTCCACAATACCAAGCATCTCGTCTCGCGTTGTTTTTTTTTTTTTAAGAAGTTATTTTTTTTTTTTTAGTTTCAGCTTTGGAATATCAAACGCCAATGTCGCCTTTAAACTTAAATTTTTTCACCCACACTTCCAAATACCTGATTAGGCGTTTGCCGCTAAGCTTGCTCGGCGAGATCTATTTATGGTTTGCCCCTTGAAGTTCCCGGTAAGCCCTTTTTTCAATCACCAAATAAAGACACGCAGACTCTGACCTGCGTGCTGTTTTCTTACTCTAAATTGAAGGAGATAAACTATTGTTGTTTGTTTTATCTTACTACGCGCAAAAGGCTTGCTTGGGAGACAAAACTGGAAAATAATTGGATGGCCTATATTCGCTTTTCACCTCAAGGAAAAAGTAATGTTTGTGCATGTGCATACGCCGAGCGAAGTAGTTCTTACTTGATTGGATAATCGGAGGAAAGCCCGATGCTTTTGACGTTTGAAACGTGTAGGTCTTGATAAAATAACACACACCCGATCTAATAGGCACATAGATATCTCTTAATTCTCTATATAAAGGTGGGGTTTAGTCGAGTTCCGCGAGAAGCCGGACTTTTTTTTACTACGGTTCTCGAGGTAGAAATGATTATAGAGACAAGGTCAGTGTGGAACACCATCCGGGACTTGGACGTAGCGTTTTGGACGGGTTAATAACTGCTTTATCGTCCGACAAAAAAAAAAAAAATAAAGAAGGAGAGAAAAAAAGTTATTTTGTGTGGGCGCAGAGCCCCCCACACAAAAAAAAAAAAAAAAAAAAAAAAAAAAAAACATTTTGTGTGGGGGCTTTGCGCACGCTCAGAGCCCCCCCTTGCGTGGTCAAACGCGGGTTTGTTTGGCTGTGTTCCAAATCTTACCCTAATAGATCCGAGTTACTCCGGCAAGGCAGTATAAAGTGAAAGTTTGGTCAATGGGAGCTGCCGGCAGAACCAGGGCGTGCACCACGGACGCGGATCGAGGACTTGGCATGCTCTCTTGGCCAACCAGAGGCCGAAGGTAGTTCCTTAGTGGTGGTAGCGAGGAACAGTTTTAATAAGTTCGTAAGAGTCATGATGTGTTGATTATGATCACGCAAAAAGATGTAAGAAACGAATGTGCCGCTCGAACTCTGTTTTTCTCGGACGGAGTCTGACCACTCGGACAGCAGATTCCCTGCCCTCGGCGCCGGGCGCACAGATTACGCCGACCGCCCTGCTAGTAGCTCACGGTTTTTGTATCTTCTATATCTTTATATGCCGTCCAGGATGATTTTGCATGACCGTGATCGAAACATAACGTGTACCACCTTTTCAGTCACCGCCCTACTGAAAAAACCCATTTGGCGCCTCTATGAAAATAAACGGGTCCATACCGGTAACAGTTTAACCATACCGGTCACCAGTTTGTCAAAGGGGTCGCACGTATGGCTCAAAGGGGTCTCCCGTATGAGCCATAACGCTCACCTATTTGGACAAACAGGTCACTCCTTTGTCAAACGGGTCGCTCGTTGGGCAAATGGGTCGCTCGTCTGGACAAATGGGCGACTCGTTTGGGCAAAGTTGTCGCACGTTTGCTCAAACCGGTGACCATGTTGCAAACTGTACCGGTTTAATCAAACGGCTCTCAGGAGCCCGTTTGATACTGAACGTACAGATCGGCGGCGTGGGCACGCCTAGCGTTTCATCCGTGGCAGCCAATGTTTCCGGAAGGCTGAGAGCGTCGGTTCATCGATTTCAGATCGTCCGCGTAATGCAAGTAATTAAATTTATATTTCAATTGCGCTGATGTTCGCTTATATTGCAACTAAAAATAACACCTTTTTTTGTTGTTGTTTTACGTAAACGCGGGGCGTCGGTGAGCCGATATTTTTGACAGAACTTTAAAACTTTGTCCATCTTTGTTGCCTCAATTTACTTATTCAGCTCGAATCTCTCTCGCAGAAGACGCGACCGCGTGAAAGAATGGACGTCTAGACTCCGTTTCACTTTAATTCAAGACGCAGCGAAGGTAGCACGCGTACACGCGGTTGCAAGAACATCGAGCATTGCGAGAGCACGCCCGCCGTTGCAGCAGTCAAACTAGTACTTTCTTCGCTCGGGCGCAAGCCGGGCTTCTGGCCGCCCCGCCGCCATTTCCAAGGTTCGAGCGTGCTAAAATGCGCGCGTGCGTGTTTTTTTTTTTTTTTTTCGAGGTTACAAAAACACATCTCATTGGAATGCCTGGGAAGAGGGAGAGGGGCCGTCCCTGTGGTCCTCGCCCCCTCCCTCCTCTCTTGTCACCCATCACGTGACCTGCAGCCGCGCGCGAGCTACACGCTGATAAGCACCGAGATCCGGAAGGGTGCGCCGAGCAGCCGCTTTTTTATTTTGTCTGCTTGTTGTCAGTTCCAGCTCGACCTTCGCGTGTCCACCTGCTTCGACCTATCGCCTAACCCCGCGGTCTTATTAGGATGTCTCTCGACAACGTATTGGATGTGCACGAAAGCTATCAGTGTTCGAAAAGTCCTACGCCTATATCGGCAACAAGCGATTCTTCAAAGAAGTCAGGAAATCTTGCGGTTTGGTTGGGTTCGGCAACTGACAGCTTGTGCGCCACATCGTGTTAACTTCCAAGAAGCCGTTCCCTCTCATTTGTGTTTGTGTGGTTGTCCTGCTTTGACCGTGTCGACAAATATCGCGGATTACATCTTTCAAGTCCGCTATTTTTATGGTAAGTGCACTGCAACCTTACTTCTTGGCAACGATTGATCGTTCTTCTGCTCGTACTCTTCCAGATTATCTATATAATTATGCAGCCACTATTCTCGCGGCAGCCGGGCGAATAATTTCCCGAAAGTCTACCTTCATAGTCTAGAATTACCTCGGTTCTTGTTTGGTTTGCTATCTTCTCAGTTGTATAAAAGCTTAGAGCGCCTCTCACATTTCACAGATCACTTGCACGTTCGTACTTGTCTACAGAAGACGTAATAAACTTTGAGGAGAATTGAAAACAATCTTTTGTGTCTGTTTTCCTGTCCGTTTGCAAGCGCCTACGCGAGCACATTTGTTCTACGTGTTTCCTTCATGTTATAAATAGGTTTATGAGTTTCGGAACGTCTTAAATAAGTTTAAGATAACCAACCTACCAGACGATCCCCGTTTAGGGCTAGCGCATAATTTCCCTATTCAAAAGGCACGTTCAAACGTGTGGTCACGTGCAAGGTCGAACGGGCACCTGTATCAAACGGGCACCCGTTTCAAACGGGCACCTGTATCAAATGAGTACCGTTTCGAGCGGGTACCGTTTCAAACGGCTACCCGTATCCCATAATCACGTTTGATCCAAACGGGTCGACAAGTTTGCACCCGTTTGATTAACCAGTTTGCCACCCGTTTGAATTTCAAATGGTTTTTTTCAGTAGGGCGAGAGTCACTCCGACGCACTTATTAAGTTGGTTTCTCGCGACCACCGCCAGGATATTATTCGCGGCTCCTGGCTGGCCACATTCGAATTTGTGAAGATGCCCTCAAACACGCCCAGCATGCTTTCGGACAATGTCGCCTCCTCATTTGCCTTCCATACTTCCCAATATATGGCCGAGCTCTCTCTATATACGGCTCTGATTCCGGTGGGTCGTGTCACGTGCCAACACAGATAGAACGACGCTGGTCGCGGGTAGGTTTTGGAACACCGAGGTACAAAACCCGTACCCTGCAGTCAGATCGAGTAAAGTTTGAAACACGGTCATTGTAATCAATGTGTTAGTCTTTAGACCGTTTCCAGGAGGGCGCCGCCATCTCGAATATCGTGACTTCTGGTGCGGGCGAAAACATTGTTATGGCGTCACCGATTTGTCTCACATTCCTTTTTCTCTCACTTATATTTTCTCGGATATTCCAGGTTGAAAAGTTTTATTATTTTTTCATCTCGCATACCAGGTACGGAACCCACGTGACTGAAAACGAAAGGAGCCGAAAAACGTCTACAGTAGCGAAACGTCCGGTTCCCAAAGCGCGATTTCGAAACACCGCTTCTCTGCCTCGCGGTTTCGTCAGCCATGCGTGACTGTGTGAACGGGGTCTCTTTATGCTTGGTCGTCGAAAGCGGCGGTATCTTTGTTTTACTATTTTACCTACACTCATGTCGACGCTGAACTGCCATAGATGATAGATGACTGTACGGATGTAGTAAAAAAAAAACATTCTCCGCAAACGGCAACTGTCTGCCGAAGAACCCTTAAAATTTAAAGTGCGGCCCAACCGCTCTCGCTATCGGCATATTCGCGGGAACGCAGCGTCACTGGCGGCAATTTCGCCATTCTGGCTTTCCATCACTTATGATACTCTGTTTTAGTTTTGGGTGTGCACACACACCTAAAACAGAGCTACAGGCAAAATATAAAAAAATAAAGCACACGCACAAGAAAAACACTTAAACACGCACGGAGAAAGAAACAAACGCACATAAGCATGAATTAAAAGACCAAAACCACACAATCACACGCATCTGTGTGTTTCTGAACACTCATTAACGTAAACACATATAAACACGTGCGAAGAAGCAAACAAGCGCACACAGAAATTTCTTCGCGAACACGCGTAAACACACACAATCACGCAAACAAACACACAGATAAAAGCATAAATGTTTGTGCCCAATATATGGCGCCACTGCGCCAGTTGTGTTAAACGGTTGCGAGAGAACGCAGCGTACTCAACGCAAGAGAACGCAGACGTGTGAACGAGAGGTAAGGCGAAACGAAGTATATCGTTACGGACAGGGAAACGCAAGACGGGGGCTCGCCGCGAAGCGCAGGCGTGGATCGATGAGCAAACCCTCGGCCCGACTTCGGGTCAGCTTCTCGCAGGAGCCCCAGTCGCGTGCCGGGCTCTGAACCCGGAGGTAGGATGGACGAAACTTCTCCCCGAGAAAGTTGTTCGCCGGCCCGCTTCCTTCGTCGGATACGCGAGCTCCTCTTCGGCTCCCGAGCTCGCGTTGCCGGTCCGACTTGAAGTGGAGAAGCTTCGCGGTGGTGTTTGTGGGATTGGCTTTCTGTCGCATATCCGGAGGAGTGGTGTTGTGGTCGTGCGTGAGCACCTGGACGTTGTGGAATTATCGGTGACTTTCAAGTGCGAGAAGAGAAATTCTTTTGCTAAGTTGCGCTTCGTCGAATCAGATCGATTCACATCGAAGAGTGACGAAATTTGCTGATAATTGAGAAAGACTGAAGTGCTTGCAAAAGTCGGCCCAGAAAGTCGAGGAATAGTAGTGTTTATTAATGCTATTAGGTTAATCGTAAATTTCGACAGCTTTCAAGTTCTGACCTTGTAATGGCAGACATACTCCGAGACATTGATGCATATTCATCTCTTAACCGTTTCCGTTTATATTGAGATTTCCATGATCTCATTTAGCGTTGCTCTCAAGCCACTTCCAAACAATAGATTGGCTAAAACATTTTTGAAAGGGGCTTCTCACAAATAAGCGCGTTTCAGGCCTTGTGAGCTGAATATATACATTATCAACAAATGAACACGCTTAATATGTAATGTCCTCAAAGGTATCTAGTCAAATGATCTAGAAGCCCCTGACGTACCTCGTGAGAATCCAGAAACACGTTTTATCTAACTTGTCGAAATGTCCACCGCAAGATATGGAATGACTTTCGGTTCCATAATCGAGGAGACGTCGACTTCAAACATAACATCGCAAAAGGTTGCCCTCGCCGAAGAACTTTCCTTCAACACACAATCTGCGGTCCAGGTCGTCATCTACTGCATCCTCTTCATCATCGCGGCCGGAGGCAACGTTCCCGTGTTTGTCACCTTGTTGCGCAACCGCCACCGCAAGTCGAGAATCAAGCTAATGATCATGCATCTCGCCATTGCAGATCTAATTGTCACCTTCGTCATGATTCCACTGGAAGTCTCTTGGAGACTCACTGTTCAATGGACTGCAGGCAACTTTATGTGCAAGTTAATGCAAGTGTTCAGGGCCTTTGGACCTTACCTCTCCTCAATGGTACTCGTGTGCATCAGTGTGGACAGATATTTCGCGGTGCTTCATCCTCTCAAGGTCCACGACGCTCAGCGGAGGGGCAAAGTGATGCTGGCTGTGGCCTGGTACACAAGCCTTGTCTGCAGCATACCTCAGGTAATCATTAGAGTTTTGACTTTCAGATAATTGTGGCTGTAAATAAATAGCTAAAACCGTCATAGCCTTGATGATTTTCTAGTTATGTTTTGCTAGGGTAGTCAAAGAGGTTATCCATATTCAAAGCGTCAGGGACCCAGGACGTGGTAAGTTATTTGCATTATCACGTCGCAGCAAAGAAGATTGCGGCGTTAGACAATAATAATGCCAATGAAGACATCACGAAGCGAAAAGCGTGCATGTATTGAGTCACACCATGCGTTTCTTCAGCCATAACTCACTAGGCAAACATGAAAGGAACGCCGACTTCAGACATATAAGATCTCGCTGGCGACGCGACCTCGCCTCAGCTGTAGTGCCTTTTAACAAATCTATTTCGATCGTCCCTGGTTGTTGATCATGAAATCCCATTAAGGCCTGAAATTTGTTGACTTTTTTTTTACTTTTGGGGGCAGGGTTAGTCTTACGCGCATTTTGTGAGACGATGACTTTTCTTTGCATAGAGATTGTCAGATACCTCGGAGCAGACGCAACTAAAAAAAGTAATAAAAACCCTAAAACTTGTCTCAGTCATTCTGATAAGCTATGGGGACACAAAATACTCATGTCGTGCGTATACATTAGGCGTGCTTTGTGATTTCTTAAGGCTCGTTCACAAAATTGCGACTCCTTAAAACCAAGTACCTTAAAACCTCTTAAAATCTCTTACGACGAGAGAACACACTGGCACGATAGCGCCATCTATGCGGTGACCCTAGAAGTGCATTTTACTAGGGCGAAAGTTTTGCGGATATCTGCGAGGTGAAATGAACGTACTACATACGAGGAACGGTCTTTTATAACGTTGACAAAAGATTTTTGAGGCAAGAAAGGAATAATGCGCGAAAAAAATAGAAAATATACGGGACCACCAAGTGTTCCACTGCTACTCGGTATGTGGCGCCACTGTCTTCTCTCGGCGTACGATACTTGAAGAGGTTTTGTGGCACTCAGTCTTAAAAAGTCGCAAGTGTCTAAACGGCCCTTTGTGCTTTCGTTTTGTACAACTTTAGGTGGTTTGGAATCCTTTATACGATCACCCTACAGAAATGAGGAGTGCCGTGACGAACAACTTTTGGCGCTGCTTGATTGGCTCGATCGGATTGGGCTGCTGTTGGGAATTTCCGCCTAATCCTATTATTTGCTCAGATGGGATCGACTCAAGTTGTTCGAATCCTTGAACGTGTATATAAATAGCCTCGTAGGTGCTCTCAATAAGGAAGAATTTCTTTAAACAAACTAAAATGTGAAAAAAAAAGAAAATCTCACTCTGGGGGCAGGTGTTTATCGCGTCTCAAGATTGAATCCCTCGATTTCAGCCTGATGACGTTATAAAAATGTCACGCTGTCGGCGGTGGCGATCCTGGCAGTGTCCTCCATTAGGTTGCGCTGGATGTGGTTGACGCCTCTTCCGCCGCAGGTCGATCTCCAGCTCGACAGTACGCGGAACCTTCGGCAGCCGGGAGATGAGACGCCGCGACAACAGCGACACTCGCGTTCGCTCGTGCTTTTTGCCAGCATTTCTACGCCCAACCGCAAGGATCGCGACATCCGACAACGTGGCACTTCGGCTTCTGAAACGCCGTTTGTTGCCACTTTGGACCCACTTTGGGTGTAGGGGGAGGGGGGGGGGGGGGGTTAAGACGTTCCCGGGACTATATATAGTAATGCCCACGTAGTGCCCTATCGTGAAGAGGGGGTTATCTAATGCCCCTCGATGTGTTTCCTGTTGTGTTGCCAGTAGCGTCAAATGCGCCAGTGCACGAGGTCCGTGTCTCCAGCGGTTCTTGGAAGCGAAATGGACTTCTTCCAAAACCGACGCGCCCCATTGCGGCGAAATACCACGCAGTGCACTCTGGGAACTAGTTGGCCACTCAGTTTCGGTTTCGACTGAGCAGATTCATCTAATGCTATCACGCCGCGACCGAACGCGCTGCTTGCGTTTTCGATTATCTGACTTTTTACGTATGTGCAATACACTCATTCTCAAGCGATACAAAACGAAGGCCGGAGCATTTTCCTTGGTTCCCGAAACACCAGATATTATGAGTGCGTATGCAAACGTAGTAAGACGTGGCTTCGTCACCTCATCATTGAGTTCAATTTCAATAATCCCGTCTAGTACCAGTGAACTACAAGTGAAATTCGGTCACCTGGTTACACATATTTTGTTTGCCAAACGTCCGCTTCTTGTTACTTCACTGAATGAAAAGCAAGCCGCATCCTCACAGGAGTATCAAAGTTGAGCCCAGCGTTGACGCGGGAACTTTTAAGGAAACGCAATAAATTCGACCTCACTACTGAACAAAAGTTACTATGATGTCTTTCTCGTGTCATCATATATCTCTCACTCAAATTTTATGCTGATAGAAGATTAAGTTTTCGCAAACGCTGAGATCGGCTAGCTACGACGGAGGCCCTAACAAGCGTCCCCTACTCCTCGCTAAGCCTTTTTGGACGAGCTTTTACTGACCGACGCCCAATATCTGTGCCTGAACGGTGCGTCTGAAATTATCATGGCATACTCAGGCAGGGAGAAAGCAAACACATAACAAATATTATGGCCATTAGCAACCGTCAAATGCTCTTTGAATAATTTCGTTCGTTTGGCGCACCGCATAGAGGTTCATGCCTGTCCGGCATACTTCTAGCGAATGGTGCGACATTTTTCAAACAAGTGCTCGAAACCGGTTTGTATGTGCGAATGTGCCTATACGATTGCAGGATAACTCTACGGGGATGCGCGATGTTGAATATTAGTAAAATGCAAGTGGGTGGGGACTTCGCTTCGTGCAGCGCTGCGGGTCAGTACAGATAAGAGATAAGAAGTCTGTTATAATTGAGCTTTTCAATGGTGCCTACGAGTTTTACCTTGCGCACACAGGCATATTAAGAAAACGGTAATTGCAAAAAGTAATACTTCGTCTATGGACACACGAAACAAACTTCCTGATCAACAACACTAATGTAAAGGCGCGAGCTCGATGTATGCATACTTATTGGTTGCTACAGCTTGTTGCTACAGCAAGATCCCAAAGCTTCGCAGCGTCGACATTCCCAGCACTGGCTCGTCCACATACCTCGAAACGTTAACAGAAAGGCTCAAGTACAAAAATACAACAAGCATGTGTTAAGACAAGCTATGCGTCTCAGGCTTAGCTTCGAAGTCTGGTCATTTAGGTTAGTTTAAAGACCACAAATGATGCTCTCGGGACCAGAAAACATGAGATAACGGCCGCTAACAGTCCACGCTGTGTTTAAACTCTTGTCGACGTGTCAATCGAAACCGAAACCATGCCACTCGCCTCCATGGCCAACTAGTTCCCAGAGTGCAACGCGCGCCGTGTTGCATGCAGGGCTTTATGGAAGTAGTCTATTGCGGCGCATGCATTGACACGAGCGGCCCTTTTGAATTGAATAGCGGCGGGGTGCCCGCTCTTGACACTTGTTTTGCGCTTTTCCACAGCAATGGTTGGCGGTATTTGTAAGCGTGAATTTTATCGAGGGACTTTAGGTTTGTCCTGCCCGCTACGCCATCTATTGGCTGCTGCTCGAGGTCATATGTCGTCATACGCCCGCTGCGTTATCCGTTGGTGCGTCAGGAACTTCAATTAGTTTTAGCATTTCGCAGCGTGGAGCACGCTGCGCTAATGCAAACGCGCGGCGCTTACGTCTGCTGCAATACTAAGACTATATTATGTGTCCAGTGACGTGGGGCGCAGGTGGCTCGCGTCATACGGGAGCCACCTGCGCGCGCCGTCAGTTCCTTGCTAGTCCAGTATGCAGAATACAAATCAAGATGATTTATATCATGATTTAAATCACACCGTTTTTCCAATGATGATTTAAGTCATACCTTCCCTACACAAAGATTACCAAAATATTTTTTTGTTTAGTGAGTGCCTATGATCTCATGATTTCTATATGTATTTGTTTTATGTAAAAAAATAACAAGCAAGAAACATATAAACAGCATAAAAATTAGTGAAATGGGGCGCTCTTCTCGCAGATCGGAGTTCGTCAGTTACATATTGTCCTACGGCAAGGTATTCAGAAAGCGAAAGAAAGAAGCAAATATAAAAGGAAATATTATCGTATTAGAAACAAATCTGAACACACACAAAAAAAAGCCAATGGAGCATTTTCAAAACTAAAAAGAAAACAAGCTGCATTTGTGCTAGTGTAGTGGGGATTACACCAATAAAATATGTTCATTAGAGTGTACTTTAAATGCACAGTCATTTTTTCCCACATTGTTTTCAGTGATCGGACAAATTGATCAATCATTTTTCTATGTTGAAAAACACACCTAGTCATGAAATAGAAAAAAAGTTTTTTGGGGGGGGGGGGGGGGGGGGCTGCAGTAGTTTAAATTAAATTAAGAAAAAAATAACTCACCTTTCTTGTTTCACCTTGCTTGCTACACCAGGCTCCCGTAAGCCGTACTTTGTTCATCTGCTTGCGCCCTTGTTCTCCTCTTCCTCGTGGCACTTAGCCAGCCTTGTACACGTTACTCTAAAAAACAAACAACAACTAAACGATTGCAATTACAATTAGTATTGCTTAAAATATTAAATTAGAATACTCGATTATTTCAGGCGAAAAGTAATTGGCCGTTACTTGAGAAAGTAACCGTTACGTCTCCGCTCACTTCAGATTTTTAAGGGGCATTCACACGAGGGAGAAATCCCTGGGATTTCTCCCTCGTGTGAATGCCCCTTTAAATGACAGAGCTCTTGGCCGGTGTAAAAACGGTTATGTTGTACTCGATTAGAGTCACCTAATTATGAACTAAGTAACTTTTCAAATTACCAATTTTGGTAAGCCCTCCTTCCGTCCCGGAGACTTGGTTCGAAGTTTCCTTGTTAGGAACCTTCGAACCAAGGGTTTCCTTGGTAGGAAACAAAAACAAAAGGCGCCATAAGCAATGGGAGGGAAAAAAAGTTAAGGTAGCCAGCAATTTTAGTAATTCCAAAGGTAAACATAATACTGTTGTCATTATTTCCTAACAAATGTAAGGAAATTTATACAAACTTACCTCAAGAAGTAATCGATTCTAGCTGATTTGATTCCTTGCAATGAGTGCCATACAGGTCCGCACCGAACAAGGGCGTCGGGCTGCGGATCGCACGGTCCGGGGTTGGATTCCGGATGCACCGTACGGTATACTTCGCTAATGACGAATAATTTATAACTAACTAGGATTCATTACAAATAAGCTGTCCTTGTTATGTCCTCTGTGGGCTTATACTCTCGTGTTACGGGCTTCGTATGTTGCTCAAGGTGTTCTCGACCGCTATACGGGCGTAAGAACAAAATCGTAGAAATAAAGGAAGGAACAGAGTGCACTGAAACTTTTCACTAGAGTATATTTAGGTTGTACATTTATCATACTTATTATCACATTGTATGATTTAAGATTTTATAGAAAAAAGAATGAAATACGTTTACAACACGCAGTAACGCCGAATTAGAGCGCAGCTCTTGAGGAGGAGGGAAGGCTGCTGAAAGAAGGGTATACCCCTCCTCCCTTCTCCTCACCTCCTCGTCCTCCTTCTCCGCTTCTCCTTTCACCTCCTCTTCCCCTCATCCTTCAAGCTCCTCCCTTCCTCTCCTCCTCCTTCCTCCTCCCCCTCTCTTCTCCTTCTCCCCTCTTCCCCCTCCTCTTCCCTCCTCCTCCCCCTCCTTTTCTTGTCTCCCCCCCTCCTTTGTTTGTTTGAACTTGAGCGCATAAAATTTGAGAATGATGAATGCGCCACCTCCGGACGCCTTTTGGGAGAAGTTTCAATGCTCTCCTTTTATTATTTTGTTTATGCAATTTATTTCTTACGCCCAAATAGCGCTCGAGAACACCTTGTATGTTGACTTGGCCGGTGTGTAGCAGTTTCGTCGCTACCCAGGCTCACATCCTGCGTTAAAAAACAAACAAACAAACAAACAAACCTAGTCGTCGTTTCCACAGTGGCACAGCCCAGTTTGCCTTTCTGTTACAGTTACACGTGCCTCTGAGTACACGCCTTGCCAACAGACAGTGGGAAATGATAAGAAAACACGAGAAGACTCACGTTCAGCGTGTACAATATTGTTTTGATTGATCTTGCCGCAGGGAGAACTATCCTCGTCTGTTTCGCCATCCTGGCACGAACTGCTTTTTTTCACCACACCGTTTCCAGGTCAACGGTGATACTCAAAAAGACTAAGAAAAAACACCCGGAGAATTGATTTGCGCGTCAAAGAGTTTGCCTGAAAAGGACAGAGAGAACAAAGCTCCGTGACCAAAACGCGCTCTCCAAATGCCAGCACAAAAGGGGGAGGGTTCACCAAAGTTATTGCGGCAGCTTAATTAATTCGTTGGAAAAATAAAGACGTCAATAGCAACCCGCGAAAGAACAGCAGTATGCGTCTTCGTGTCCGCTTCCTTACTATATAATTATTTTTGTTATCTCCAAACGGCGCTGCATATTGACGAGAGTTTATTAGCAGAACAATCTATACAGGGCCGCCCCGGCGGCATATTAAAGCGCAGCGGATAGAGCGCTTGCAACACGCGAGGTTTTTGTTCCTCGAATCGAGGACAGCTTAACAAACGCGGAGATCGATCGGCTTCTTTATTGTCTTCGCGGTTCTTGCCTTAAGGGTTCTTTCTTCGACACAAGCAAGAGTCACACCGCTCGTATACATCCTACAAAAGACACGGAGTTTTCCTGCAAACACAGTGACAGAATAATTAGCGGACCGTCAAACGAGGACAAAACACGCATCGGACATTGACTGCAGACTGTCATTTGTACGATTTATCAGCAATGTGGTCCAGTTTTGTGGAATGGGCACACCCATTCTATTCCGATTTCATTCCGGTGGAATGAGAGTTTCCTACAATTACATTCCTTTCAACCCCTCAAAAGAGAGACACTGGGTCCATTCTGAAGCGACCGAACTCGCCCATTCCATTTAGCGAATCCCTAAATGCGAAGAGATGGCCATTGACACCCACATTGTGTTACTGGAAAGAAAGCAGCATAAGCTGCTGAGTTTATCGAATGCCGAGATATGCGATAAAACATATTAAACCGGTAATTTACGTATAAGAACTACAGAAAAAAAAAACAAAAAAAAAACACTGAGGTTTCGCAATAATGTCAAAAAAACTACGATAATTTTTTTGCAGTTTTAATAAGCTATTTATTAAGTTGGCTATGGCTATTTGGCTATGGCTATGGCTATTTGGCTATTTTAATAAGTTGAACTCGATTACCAAGTTGCTCGTGGAAGTTGGTACCGTCGGTTCAACGGGTGGCACTCAGTTGGTCGAACAACGTTTTACCGAGCGCCGACTTTACAACGAAGGACACTTCAGCGAATAATTGGCCGCCACGAAGCGGCGTTTACGAGTGGGCCAAGTGGGTTAACATTATTGTAATGAGCCTATGAGCCGCCGCAGACGGCCGTCGCAAAGCGCTGTAAGTAGGGATGCCGCGAACTTTTTTCGAATCGAAGTTTCGATGATCGAATCAAGCGGTTCGAAAGTTTCGAAAGATTTCGATTTTTCGAATTGTCTATATCGTAAAATTCGACAGAGGTCGAATTTTCGAACTTGTTAAGCTAAGAAGTTCGACGCTTTTCGAACCGTCGAACTTATTACGCTAAAAAATTCGATCGTTTTCGAACTTCCGAACTTATTGCGCTGCAAGGTTCGATGCTTGTCGAACTTTCGAACTTGACTGACCAAAAAATTCGATAAATATCGAACTTTCGAACTTATTTATCAAGAAAATTCGAAAAGGTTCGAACTTTCGAATTCTGAAAAGTCACAAGTTCGACGAACTTCGAACTTATAGGGTAAAAGTTCGACGTTCGTCGAACTTCGAAAGACCGGCGGACGGTTTCATTTGATTTCAAGTAGTGGGGTACATTCGTAATTTTTTTTCTCGGACTTTTACACGCGGTGCTGCGTTCCTTACGAAAGACAATGTCATTTATTTCAATGTTCTGGCATGCTTAGGTTTAAAGAAATAAATCCCCGAAGGGGCGAGGACGGACGACGGGTTTTTGACGATTATCGTTTGTGCCAGATTTGAAGCACGCTGCAGCCGGAGCTATTTGTGGTAGATATGTTATACTTTTTTTTAAGAATGATCTATGTATAGCGTAGGTAAGTGCCGTCTTAAGATGTGATTATTGTTATTCAACGTGAGTTTCGAAGAAATGTCCAAACATGTATCTGCATGCAATTATGACCTAAACTTGATATTTATTTTTGTCTAAGTTGTTTGAGGTATCGCATTGAAATTAACACCACAGGCAGTACATATCATTGCCATCTGCAGAATACAAAATAATATATTTATTGTTTTTTCACGTTAAGGAATAAATTAACTCATGGCAGAAGATTTCTAGTAGTGTTTAAGTTCAGCACGTCATTAAAAGAAAACTTTTTTTTTTTCGCTTCACGTTCCTGGGACGTGTTTCTTTTAGCCTGTACACATTTTGGTAAAAGAAACTTGTTTCGAAGTTCTAAACCTCTGAATATGCAAGAATAGAACACTTCCGACGAATTCTTGATAGTTTTTTTTTTCTCCTGCTTTTTATTCCCGCATTTATACTTTTTTTTTTTTCTTTTGTTACTATCGGCACAGGTGTTTAGGTCGAAAAGACAGCTTTGAACGTCCGAACCACTAAGCATGTGACGAGCAGTGCCTTCTGACAACGCGTTTCTAACAATGACCATCTACGCAACCTTTTATGCAGTGAAGAGCGACAGTAGCTATACATATGCATAAATAATTTCAGATTAAAATAAGCTCGACCACGCCCTCTTTCCCCGTATTGTTTTCTTTAACAGTCCAAAATACCTGCAAGGG